>NW_016821003.1:739798-744883 GCF_001698545.2 Rhinopithecus bieti | reverse complement strand
AAAATATTAATTATAATTTACATCCACACTTTTAACAATGTATATAATTGTGTGATAAATATATCTTTGATCTCTGTGTCCAATTTCTGGAAAGTGGTTCCTAGAATCCTTGGGATCTCTGGGTGAAGACTATCTTCTTCTTTTTTTTTTTTTTGAGATGGTATCCCACCTGTTCAATCTCCAGAGAGAAGAAAGAAGCTGAAATTTGAGTTGATCTTCAAAGCCCAATGATTTAATTGATTGTGCTTATGTAATGAAGCCTCCATGAAAAGCTAAAGAACAGAGTTTGGAAAGCTTCCAAATTGTTGAATACGCAGGGGTACCTGGAGGGTAGTGCTCCCTGAGAGTGCTTGGAAGCTCCCAGCTCCCGCTCCCATACCTTGCCCTGTACATCTCCTCCATCTGGCTGTTTATCTATATTTTTTGAAATACTCTTTATGGATAAATGTAAATAGTCTTCCCCTGAGTTCTGTCAGCCATCCTAGCAAATTAATTGAACACAAGGAGGAGGTCATGGGAATCCTGATACGTAGCTGGTTGGTCACAGGTTACAACCCACAGCTTATGATTGACAGCTGAAGTGGGGGACAGTCTTTTGGGACCGAGCCCTCAACCTGTGGGATCTCACACTATCCCCAGGTAGATAGCTCCAGAATTGAGTTAAATTGGACGACACTCAGCTGCTGTTTACTGGAAGATTGCTTGGTGTTTGGCAAAAACCTGGTGTCAGGGTGTTGTATTGAGTGGCATGTGAGAATAGAGAGTAAAAGAAAAAAACGGTCTGCTTTTCCTCTGTAGGGCAGGAGGAACCTGATAAAATAAACTGGCATTAGATTATTAGACAGGTGAACAGGAAAAAAAGTGTAAACATTTATCAAGGTGCACATTTGCATGGGAGCCACAGAAAATATGAAACTCAGAAGGCCCAAATGACTAAAGTTTTTATATTGTACAGAAAGGGAAGGAGCTTGGAGATCCTGGGAAAAGAAACACACTGCAAACAAAAGTTGTTGTCTTATTCTGCAGATAAAGTCTCTCAGGTCCAGAAGAACAGGTGATAGCCTTTGGTAAAAGTGTCTTTGTCAGACCTTAAAATGTGTTAGACTCTTAATTTTCTTTTCCTGTGAGTTAGTCCTTCCTTCCTAGATCCAGATAAGACAGAGAAGAGGGTTTTAAGAGAAAGACTGCATCCACTCTTTGGCTTTCACTAATGTAGATTTTCTTCTAGAATAGATTTCTTTTCCAAAAAGACAGTTTTTTAAAGCTAAGCCTGTTTCCCTGAAAGCCCGTCTGAAAATGCCAAAAAGATATTCTGGTGGCAAATATTTTAACCTCCACATCTTCAATAATGTATTATAATATATAAATATTAAACAATATTATATTTTAAAGTAACATAAAAAACCAATGAGTTCATAAAGATGAAAGTAATACAAATATCAATAGGTTTTTAGGAAATGCCTTTTCTAAAATCCACACTTAAATTTCCTAACTTTCTCTCTTCTCTGAAGCTATCTCTGTATACTTAAAAGTGTAATTTAAATGTCGCTATTTCAAAGGCTATCAAATTTTAGACACTGTCATTCTCAATACTAAATAATGAAACATTTAGTGTTTTTACCATGTATCTCTCAATATATTATATAATCCAGCTAGAGTTAAATAATTAAGCAGTTAAAGTTACTTTTTATTTGAGCAATATTTATGCATAATTAGTGAATAAATAAGGGTAATACCAATTTCCTCCAAAATGAGACAGAGTAGGACCCCTTGTAGGGCCAGCTTAGAAAAAGAAAGGAAAACTGAGTTCCTTAAAGGAATTCCTAGCTTACCTAAGCTAGGCCCTGAGAAGTAAACAGGCAACTCACCAATGAGAAGGTCATAGTAGCTTAAACAATAGCACACGGCCGGGCACGGCGGGCTCAAGCCTGTAATCCCCCTAGCACTTTGGGAGGCCGAGACGGTCGGATCACGAGGTAAGACGAGATCCAATCCGGCTAAGTCACGTGAAACCCCGTCCCTACTAAAAAAAAAAAAAATACAAAAAAAACCGACTGGAGCGAGGGTGTCGGGCGCCTGTATCCCAGCTACGGGAGGCTAGCAGGAAGGAATGGCGTGAAACGCGGAGGGTGGACTTTAGCCGGGCCGGTGGCCTCAAGCCTGTAATCCCAGCACTTTGGGAGGCCGGACGGCGGATCAACGAGGTCAGGAGATCAAGACCATCCTGGCTAACATGGTGAAACCCCGTCTCTACTAAAAAATACAAAAAACACCGGTGCGACCTGGCGGCGCTGTAGTTCCCAGCTATCGTCGGGAGGCCTGAGGCAGAGAATGGCGTGAACCCGGGGAGCGGAGCTTGCAGTGAGACTGAGATCCGGCACGCACTCCAGCCTGGGCGACAGAGCGAGACTCCGTCCTCAAAAAAAAAAAAAAAAAAAAAAAAAAAAAAAAACAATAGCCAAGAAGTTAAAATTGTAGACTTTGGTTCCCTACACGAAACTAAAGATAACAGCTTAACATGTGTTCATGAGTTTTTCAGAAATCTGGACCTCCATCAGACAGATCTGCTGTCACATAGACCTCAGATAAAGGGAAACTGAGGACTGCATTCTGACTGCAGGTCTTTGCTCTAAAGGTCTTCCTGAAAAGCCTGGAGAAAATCATATCCATGAGCCAGAGCTAACCTTCTTTTCTGTTAAACCCATGTTTTAAACAAAGCTTCTCTTCCTACCAATTACAAATAAGGAAACCTTTGCATCTATCTATAACCTGTAAATCCCCCAGATAAAAATAACCTGCCCTTTTAGGCCAAACCAATGTATCACCTTAATGTATTCATTTAGGATTTTGCCTGTAACTTCTACTTTCCTAAAGTTTACCCTTTCCTTTAAAGACGCTTACTTGAAAGCTCTCAGAAAGGAAAAAGGTAAGGCTTTTTTTTTTTTTTTTTTCCAGACACTCTTGCTCTGTGGCCCAGGCTGGAGTACAGTGGCTTGATCTTGGTTCGTTGCAACCTGAGCCTTCCAGGTTCAGGCGATTCTTGTGCATCAGCCTCCCAAGTAGCTGGGATTACAGGCATGCGCCACCACGCCTGGCTAATTTTTATATTTTTAGTAGAGACAGGGCTTTGTCAAGTTGGCCAAGCTGGTCTTAAATTCCTGGATTCAAGCAGTCTACCCACCTCGGCCTCCCAAAGTGCTGGGACTACAGGTGTGAGCCACCTCGCCCGGTCTGAAAGGTCAGGTCTTAAGTGTAAGCTGCTGGTTTCTTTTTGTGTGGCACCCTCCAAATAAACACCTTCCTTTTTCCTGCTGCAAACCTCAGTGCGGATGTTTGGCATTACTGCACCAGGTAAGTGGATTCCAGTTCAGTCCAATAACAAGAATGAACAGATAGTCACCTCTTGCTAAAGTTTATGAGTTGATTTGCCCCTATTAGTAGTTTATCACAAACTCTAGCAGGTACATAAATGTATGCAGAAAAATTTATCAGGTAATATTACCAAATGCTTATCCCTGCATTCTTATCTGTCACCAGTTCTGGCACATCCTTCTTAAAGCCTTCTGTCTATCTCTGCCTGCACTGTAGGTCTTCTTTCTTGGCCTCTTTACAACTGTCATCCTGGAATTTGTCTTCTCTGCTTCTTGATGACTTGCTTCATTTCTCTCATGCACTGCAGTCTTTCTTCCTGAATTCTTTGTAATCTTGCTTGTTGGATTACTTTCTCATTTTCTGGAACACATTTTCTAGTATCTTCCTGAAAAATGGTGTATGAGAGAGCAATTTCATTTAGAGACCTTGCACGTCTAAAAGTGTCCCCATTTCTCCCTTCCACTAAATTAACAGTGTAAGCATTGAAAGCAAGTTTGAAAATAAATATTCCCACATTCAGCATTTAGAAGCCCATTTCTCAATGGCCATCTAGCTTTCTGTTTTTCTCAGAAATATCGGATGTCCTCATGAGTCACAGTACTTTCTGAGTTGTTGAAGATCATCTCTATCTCAGGTGTTTAAAATTTTATGACAGTAAGTCTTGTTGCAGGACTATTTTATCATTCATTGTGCTGGTCCATGGTGAGTCCTTTTAGAAAGGAAAAATATGTCCTAACTTTGGGTACATTTTATTGCATTCAGTTCTTTTACAGGAATTCTAGAAAAATAAAAGAGATAAAATGGACCTTGGATTTTATCTATTGGATGTTAAACCTCCTAAACTGGTTCTCGTTTGCTCACTCTTTTCTCTTTAATTTTCTATCTCTCTAATGTTTTACTTCCTGGGATACTACCTCAATTCTATCTTCCCTCATTCCTTCTTTTCTTTTTTCTTTTCAGGATGGGGGTCTCACTCTGTTGCCCAGGCTGAAGTGCAGTGGAGCAACCTCGACTCACTGCAACTTCGGTTCACCACAACCTCCACCTCCCAAGTTCAAGTGATTCTCCTGCCTCAGCCTACTGAGTAGCTAGGATTACAGGCTAATGGCACCATGCCTGGTTAATTTTTGTATTTTCAGTAGAGACAGGGTTTAGCCATGTTGGTCAGGCTGGCCTTGAACTCCTGGCCTCAAGACATCTGCCCACCTTGGCCTCCCAAAGTGTTGGGATTACAGGCATGAGCCACCATGCCTGGACGTCTGTTTTTTTTCTTAATATTTCTGACATCTCATTTTTACTTTTCAAGAGTTCTTTTTATAACGGTTTTCTAGTCTCCTTTTAGAGAGAATTTTCTATTTAAGTTCTGTTTGTAACGACTTATCTCTCTGAAGATATTAATTGTTAGATTTTCCTTCTGTTCCCTTTATTATCTCTGTTCCCTCTAATCCCTTTTTGTTATTATTTATTTGACTTCTATTTTTCACCTAAAGAATTTATTTATACATGTGGTGGTCAGAGGCTATCTGTTCACTTTTAAAAGTGAGACTCTTGGGACTTAGGCAGAGTTTGTGCACTGAAGGGCTTAACTACCAGGAAGGAAAGAAATTATTTTGTTCTCCCATAGGGATTTATTTTCTGTATGCATTTTATTAGAAAAGTTATATTTAATCAAAATAATATTAGCTTGTTTTCTCTTAGCTGTAAGAAAACAGA
>NW_016821003.1:733674-739609 GCF_001698545.2 Rhinopithecus bieti | reverse complement strand
ACTGAAGGGCTTAACTACCAGGAAGGAAAGAAATTATTTTGTTCTCCCATAGGGATTTATTTTCTGTATGCATTTTTATTAGAAAAGTTATATTTAATCAAAATAATATTAGCTTGTTTTTCTCTTAGCTGTAAGAAAACAGAAGTTTAAATTCAAAAGAAGATTACATTTAGAGAATACAAAAATCAATAATAGAAAAAAATTATAAATCTTTTATTCCATAGGGAGAATTGGAATAAAACTTTTACAATTTATTCTCAGATCAATTTGTCTTATCTCTTTTAAATTTTCTCTAAAAATACCAAGGGTCTTTAAGAGTGATAATGCAAAAGAAAACAAATGATTTTATTATGTTAAATATAACTGGAATTGGTAAGGTGCCTCTAAATATAGCAAGTGCATAAACATGCATAGACCACATTGCCAAAGACAGATCACTGTCAACAATTATATAAATTAAAGGAAGGAATTGTTTTCTCAGAATTGAATAAGCAAAATGTGCACACAATGTATGAGATAAGCCATTAGTAGGAATAAACTTTCAGTCTTCCAATAGAGATATGACTAAGTAGTTTTAAAATATCCATTGTTCCACTCAAGGTGACTTATGTGTAATCTCAGGGAGACAGAACTAAAATATAATGTAACTTAGAAAGGACATGTCTAAACAATTGCATCAAACACTGTTTAGAAAAAGACAGTGTGAATAAAAGAGGAAGTTTTTTTTTTTTTTTGAAACGGAGTCTCGCTCTGTCATCCAGGCTGGACTGCAGTGGTGTAATCTTGGCGCACTGCAACTTCTGCCTCCCGGGTTCAAGTGATTCTCCAGCCTCCGCCTCCTGAATAGCTGGGACTCCATGCGCCCGCCACCACGCCCAGCTAATTTTCATATTTTAGTAGAGACAGGGTTTCACCGTGTTAGCCAGGATGGTCTCGATCTCCTGACCTTGTGATCCACCCGCCTCGGTCTCCCAAAGTGCCGGGATTACAGGCGTGAGCCACCGCGCCCGGCCAGAGGAAGTTCTCTTGATGAAATACAAATAAGAAAAACCCAGTGAGCAGTATGTTGGCAAAAGTCATCTGTTCTACACTAACAAAGTGGTAAATAGATAAAGTAGATTTATCAGGGTATTACAGGAAATTTGCCCTCAAGCTTAAGAAGACCATGTACAGGCCTTAAAATGTTGCCATATTATACCAGAAAAATAATTCCCAGAAATTCACCTTGCATTTGGAGATGTCTCTGTAATTATTCTGCCATGACTGTAATGACCTCAATGAGATGGTGCCATATTTGATCACCTGTCCAGATGTAGCCAGCAGCCTATTCTTTGATTTTCTATTGCACAGCTGATAACAAGACAGAATATTGAATAAGACCTTACTAAATAGTCTAATAAATGAAAAAAGAATCTTAGTAGGATAAGCAAAGAAATATTCAACTGCAGTTTTCTACTTATGAAGTTCAATGGCCACAGGTTTTGCTTGGTGCACCCTATAGTATTATTTATGCCTCTATCGCCACAAAGCAAAGCCAAGTTTTAAGAGTCAAATAAGAAATAACAAGTCCAGGCCAGGCGCGGTGGCTCATGCTTGCAATCCCAGCACTTTGGGAGGCCGAGGAGGGTAGATCACTAGAGCTCAGGAGTTCGAGACCAGCCTGGCCAACATGGTGAAACCACGTCTCTACTAAAAATACAAAAACTAACCTGACATGGTTGTGTGCCTATAATCCTAGCTACCAGGGAGGCTGAGGAGGTAGAATTGCTTGAACCCCGGAGACGGAGGTTGCAGTGAGCTGAGATCGTTACTGCACTCCAGCCTGGGCAACAGAGTGAGACTCCTTCTCAAAAAATAAATACATACATACATTAATTAATTAATAACAAGTGCAACCATGTCCAGGCTTAGTAAGGAGCTTCTCTCAACTGCCCAGGTTTCTCCTTTGTGTCTGAGTACTTCCCTTCCCCCGGGTGACTGGCAGTGGGAATATGTATCCCCTTCAAAGGATTACTCCAATATTTTGTCACAAAGGATTGCTTTTCTTCTGTGGTATCAAAAGAGAGACATTAGAAGATAAGTCTACCTCTTAACACTGTGTAGTAATCCAAACTAAAAAAATGCACGTACACTGTAGCATAGAACTGTCTTATTTTTAGGAAATGGGCAATACAATTCATATATTTAAAGATACCTGTATTACCTCTCACACTCTCATTGAGTGATCATACTAAGTAGACTTTATACGGGAGACATGCATATTACATATTTCCTGCAGAAGACAGTTGGCTTTTCTGTATACATTTTTTCCACAGAGAGGGGCAACACTGAAGATGCCATGGAAAGCAGAAAACCAACAAGATAACTTAATTTTACTTTAATATTTACAAGCTTTTCTTTTTTTTTTTTTTTTTTTTTGGATTGTTCTGCAATATTTTATTAAGGTGTTTAGTTAAAGCTAGCCTCCTGAATCCTACCAATCTGAGGACACTGACAAATTTGGGTTTCTTATCTTGCAAAGCTGATGACAAAATCTTTTGTCATAGTGACTGAAATAAGATACTGTCTAACCAGAAATCTTGAAATACAGTCTGCCTATCTCAGTGATAGTGGTAAGCAGTTAATTGCAGCCATCACACTCTATTGAAAGGAGAGGTTATAGAGAAGGACTGAGGCAGGACAAGCAAGCCCCCAAATTGAGGCTTAGCCCAGGACGGTTCTTGCTTTGTCCAGGAAAGAATTTAAGGGCAAGCTAGTGGTGTTAATCTATAACTTGTATTGAAGTGGCAGAGAGTAGTACAGCAGCGCAGGGAAACTTACCACTCCTTGTTAAGTGGGACTACCCCATAGGCAGTGTGCCCACAGTAGAAACTCAGAGGGAGTTCTGTACTCCTATTTATACCCACATTTAATTACACGCAAATTAAGGAGTAGCTGATGCAGAAATTTCTAGAATAAGGATGGTAACTTCCAGGTTGTCAGGTCATTGCCATGAAAAGGGGTGGTAACTTCCAGGTGTTGCCATGGCAATGGTAAACTGATATGGCACACTGGTGGGCATATCTTGTGGGGCGGTGCTTCCACCCCTGACCTGTTTTAGCTACTCTTCAGTTTAGTCCAGTGTCCAGGCCCTACCTCTGGAGTCAAGTCCTGCCTCCTACCTCAAGATCATCATTGGACAACGAGTAAGAAAATACCAATGACGCTTTAGGATATGAGAGGGGCTATGTTAGCATCAGGTTATTAAAGAAAACAATATACAATATTAGGTGATCAAACAGGGAAATTCAGACCATAAAACTGCATTACTTACGGACACTAAAGAAGGAAAATTGTTCCAAAGTCACGATCTCTGTGTTTGCTGTATGACAGGTGTTGGTTCAATGGTCCTGAAGTCCATTTACTGGCAGAACAGCAGGCATGCTGGAAAAAGCAGTAATGTCTCCACCCCTCCACAAGCCATGGCAAAGCTACTCACTAGTGACTCAAGGCCTATGAACACCCAGTGAGACTGGCAGAATCATGTATTGTAAATTGTTAAATTCAAGACTGTCCTATAGCGTGTTTAGCCTCTGAGGCTCATTCTCTGAGGGATCCACTAAATCTAACAGCAGGGTGACAATTAGCACAATCTGTCATATGGAGACACCTGTTTATTAGGAATTGAACTAGAACTATCCATTTTACCTAGGCTACAGAATGGGAAGTAACTATTACAAAGTAATGGCTTCCAGCCGCTATTGCTGAGAGCCAGTTTTGGATTAGTGGTGGGGAACTAAAAAGGCCTTAAGTACTTTTACAAATCCCGCAAAATGTTCTCCTTAGTTAAGTATATACTGATGCATGAGGGCAGAGACCATTTGCCTACACCAGGCTTTCATCTTAGATGTGCATAGTCCTCGGTACCCTTAAAACTTGTAGACACTCATGTGAGAAATATTTGAAGTTATTTTCTCATGAAGTATAGCCACTTCATGGTACACATAGTTTCTTTTTGCTTTAAAAAATTTATTTGATCTGTATATTTAATATGGTTCTATTCCTTATTATTACCCCTCCATTTTATTCGTTTATTTATTTGTTTCATTTTTTTTTTTAGAGATGAGGTCTCACTCTGTTACCCAGGCTGGAGTGCAATTACACAAACGTGACTCACTGTAGCCTGAGCTACAGTAGGCTCAGGTGATCCTCCCACCTTAGCTTCCTAAGGTAGCTTCCTAAGTAGCTGGAACTACAGGTGTGTGGTGCAACATTCAGTTTTTGTTTTCTTTTGTTTTGTTTGTTACTTTTTTCTGTAGAAACAAGCTGTGCTGCCTAGGCTGGTCTTGAACTCCTGGCTTCAAGTGTTTCTCTTACACTGGCCTCCCTAAGTACTGGGATTACAGGCATGAGCTGCTGGGCTCAGCCCATTTTTTTAACTTTTAAATTTATACGAGTATCTATGAGTTTGAACACCTGCTTACCGTCACATAACCACCATCACAATCAGGATACAGAACAACTGCAACTTCCAAATAATTCCATCATGCTGAACCTTCGTATTCAAATGTTCTCCTCACTTCAAACTGTGACAATACTTAACTGTTCTCTGTTCCTATAGCTTTGCCTATTTCTGGAATGTCACATAAATGAATTCATGCAGTTTGTAATCTTTTAAGTCTGACTTTCTTCACTTAGCATAATGCAATTGAAATCTATCAGCATTGTGTATCAACAGCTCATCCCTTTTGATTACTGAGTAGTACCTCATTGCATGGAGGAATGACAGTTTGTCATTAAAAGACATTTTGGTGGATTTCAGTTTGGTCTATAATGAATAATACCATTATAAACATTTCTATATAGAAGTTCACATTTTTTCTTGGATAAAGACCTAGGAGTAAGATTTTTGGGGTTATATAACTTTTTGATGTTTACTACTTGCTCTTATTTAGAGTTGACCATATGGTTAGATTCTGACTCTGTCTATACCTAATCAATATATCAGTATTTTGTTATTAAGTATGTATTACATTCCAATAGTGCTAGGTACTGATGACTTAGAGATGAATAATGCATAGCAGATTAAAAGAATGCACTTAGGTGTAAACAGTGTATTAGTTTTATAGGGCTGCTCTAACGAAGTACAACAAACTGAGTGGCTTATTGTCTCACAGTTCTGCAAGATGAAAAGTCCAAAATCAAGGTGTCAGCAGAACCACGCTCCCTCTAAGACTCTGGGTAGAATTCTTCCTTGTCTCTTCATAGCTTTTAGGGGTAGCCATCGATCCTTGGTTCTCCTTGGCTTTCAGCCATAGCATGTCAATCTCTTCCTCCATCTTCATATGACATTCTTCCCTTGTAGCTTCCATTGTCTTCTTTTATGGACAAAGATCATATTGGACTAAGGGCCCAGCCTTCTTAAGTATGACCTTAATCTGCAACAACATTATTTCTAACAAAGCTCACCTTCCAACATTGTGGAAGTTAGGATCTCAATATATCTTTTTGGCAGACACAATTCACCCCATAAAAAATAATGACAAATGACTTTCTTCACAGAATTGGAAAAAACTGCTTTAAAGTTCATATGGAACCAAAAAAGACCCTGCATTGCCAAGACAATCCTAAGCCAAAAGAATAAAGCTGGAGGCATCACGCTACCTGTCTTTGAACTATAGTACAAGGCTACAGTAACCAAAACAGCATGGTACTGGTACCAAAACAGAGATATAGACCAATGAAATAGAACAGAGCCCTCAGAAATAATACCACACGTCTACAGCCATCTGATCTTTGACAAACCTGACAAAAACAAGAAATGGGGAAAGGATTCCCTATTTAATAAATGGTGCTGGGAAAATTGGCTAGCCATAAGTAGAAAGCTGAAACTGGATCCTTTCCTTACTCCTTATACGAAAATTAATTCAAGATGGATTAGAGACTTAAATGTTAG
>NW_016821003.1:728778-732719 GCF_001698545.2 Rhinopithecus bieti | reverse complement strand
AGCTGGAAACCATCATTCTCAGCAAACTATCACAAGAACAGAAAACCAAACACTGCATGTTCTCACTCATAGGTGGGAATTGAACAATGAGATCACTTGGACACAGGAAGGGGATCATCACACACCGGATCCTATTGTGGGGAGGCAGGGGAAGGGATAGCATTAGGAGATATACCTAATGTAAATGACGAGTTAATGGGTGCAGCACACCAACATGGCCCATGTATACATATGTAACAAACCTGCACATTGTGCACATGTACCCTAGAACTTAAAGTATAATAAAAAAAAAAGTGACAAAAATGTATTATGTGCTGACAGCTGGTCTGGCATTGCCCTAGGTATGGAGGATAGGATGGTCAGCAGATTAGGAAAAGCTCTGAGTTTTGTAGACTTCAGAGCCTATTAGGCAAGGCTGACTTTGATACAATTATTATAAAGAATCTGTTTATAAAAGTATAGTAATTATTTTTTTGAAACAGAGCTTTGCTCTGTCTCCCAGGCTGGAGTGCAATGGTGCAATCCTGGCTCATTGCAACCTCAACCTTCCAGGTTCAAGTGATTCTTTTGCCTCAGCCTCCTGAGTAGCTGGGATTACAGGTGCGTGCCACCACACCCTGCTAATTTTTGTATTTTTAGTAGAGACAGGGTTTCACCATGTTGGCCAGACTGGTCTCCAACTCCTGTCCTCAGGTGATCTGCCCTTTTTTTGGCCTCCCAAAATGCTGGGATTACAGGCGTGAGACACTGCACCCGACCTTAAAATTATAGCCTTCTTAAGAGGAGCACAAGATCCTCTGAGAATGTAAATAAGGAGTCCTGATTTGGTTCAAGGTTTAGAGAATGTTTTTTTGCAGAAGTAACATTCAAGACAAACCAAGGACTAAACAACCTTAGACAACAAAAATGGGGGAAAGAGTACCCCATACAGAGAGAAAAGAACATAGAAAGGAGGATTGCAAGTTGGAGATAATATCATGTTCCAGGAATTCAGCATAAAAGTGTGAAAGAAAAGTGTCAGATGTGGCCAGAGAAGCTGGCAGGTGTTTGATGACATAGAGCTTTGTAGACCTGCCTTGGATTTTAGACCATACTTTAAAGACACTGTGAAGTCATTAAATGGTTTTATTTCAGAGATTGGTATGATCATAAATGCATTCCCCATTCAGTTGAGAATAAACTGAAAAGAGAAAAATAAATTGAAATGGAGAAAATTAGAATATTTAAATGTTTAAAACAAGATACAGTTGTCAATTTGACTAAAGTGGTATCAATGGAAGTAAAGAGATGAGGTGACGATTGAGAAGTGTGTTGGGTGTTGCATCAATAAAAATTAGATCCAGGCTGGGCGCGGTGGCTCACGCATGTAATCCTAGCACTTTGGGAGGCCGAGGCAGGCAGATCACGAGGTCAGGAATTCGAAACCAGCCTGACCAATATGGTGAAACCCCATCTCTACTGAGAATACAAAAATTAGTCAGGCATGGTCATGCGCACCTGTAATCCCAGCTATTCAGTAGGCTGAAGCAGGAGAATCGGTTGAACCCAGGAGGCAGAGGTTGCAGTAGTGAGCCAAGATTGCACTATTGCACTCCAGCCTCGTCGACAGAGTGAGACTCCATCTAAAAAAAAAAAAAAAAAAAAATACATACAATATAAAGGTGAGGGGAAAAAAGATGTCAAAGAAAGCCTTCAAATTTCCAGGGTGAGACCTTGGGTGAGCGAAAGTGCCTTTTGCTGACTGAAGAACCACTTGCAGACATTCCATTTGGAGTGTGGGATGTGCCAGGAGTTCCATTTGTGACACGCTGAGTTTTAAATATCTGGAAAATACTCAGATGCTTCTGTCAAGCTAGGAGGTGAATGTAAGACTCTACAGCTGGAAGAGGTGTCTGGGCTAGAGACATACATTTCTGAGTCATCAGCATATAGATAGTAATTTAACTTAAAGAACGGATGAAATTATCTAGGCAAGGAGGATAGAATTAAAAGAGCTAAAATTGAGCCCTGAGGAGTTCCATCATTAAAAGGTCAGGCAAAGAGGAAGTGCTGGGGAAGGAAACTGAAGGAAGCTGACATGTTTGCCATTAGATACAACCCTAGCACAAGGGCTGGGGGTGGGAGCAAATGGCCGACTCTGGATGCAAGGGGAACAATGAAGAAAAAAGGCAAAGCTGCAAAAAAGTTAAATTCAAAACATTTGGGTACGTTGGTTAATTTGGTTGCAAAACAGAATGTAAGAATTGACTCAATAGCAGGGAAGCCTTTAACATTAGCTATAGTTCAGATCAAGGAAAGCTTTGGCTCAAACATCTGACTTTTTATCTAATCAGTATCATTTAAAGAAAATCACTTTAGAACAGTGATAAACAAACTGCCCTGCAATCAATCCCAGAGGTGGGGGAGTTAATTCAGACTTTATTTTGATAGTGTACTTTAATAGTGTAAAACTAGGTCCTAGTGTAGAGACTCTTTTTAGGGACCAATATCTTATGCTTTCTTCCAATGCAAGTGAATAGCTTCTATTTATTCCAAATGAAGCTGACTTATACCTGAGAGTGTAAATATGGCCTTCCTTCTCCCAACTGTAACAACAGTTTCTTGAAAGGCAGTCTTGGGAAAAAAACAAAACAAAGCCCGGTTAAAGAATCTTTTTAAAAAGCAAATATTGCAATCAACTGGCGATTTGATTTCTGGCAGTCACACACACTTTCTAAGTCCCTAAAGTGTGATTTTCCTATTCCACTGAGCCAGTGTAGGCCACCACGGAGATCAGTCAAGAGCTGGAAGTGACTCAGTACCCAGCACAGTGACTGGAGACATTAGCCACAGTGTCAACCTAATTGTAATGTAATTCCAGTAATATATGCAGTTAGCACTGAGCACAATTTAGGGTTCCCTGCCTAGAGTTTCAGGAAAGCCATGCTGTTATTGTAATGAATCCACTGCTTTGCTGCTCCAGTTTTAGTCCTTGGTTTTATTACTCAGGAAGAGCAACCCAGTTATTTCCAGAACTTCTCTAAAAGAAAGAAAGGTAACGATTCTGCATACCACTATTATATTACTTAGAAAAATGTTATAAATGTTAGCTATTACAAGCTATTTCATACCTCAATACTGTACTTTTTGCACGGATTATATAATTTAATCTACTCAACAATCTTATGGGTAGGCACTATTGTTAACTGTAATTTTAGAGAACTTGATCAAAGTCACACACCCAGTGAGTGGAGGTGGCAGCATTCAGACTTCCCTCAGTCTGACTTCAGACTTTACCTTATTGATAGTATCCTGCAGTCTTACATTCACCTGTAGTTGCATGCTAATTTTCTCTCTCAATTGCAGCATCAGATTCTTCAGGAGTTCTACTTTTATCAGATACTTTGCAGACTCATAAAATACTCAGTATTCACATAGAGAAGGAAAAAACCATTAAGAAAAGAGAATGAAAAAGAGAAAGAAGAAAGAAAGAAAGAGAAAGAAAGAGAATGAAAGAAAGAGAAAGAAAGAAGGAAGGAAGGAGAGGAGAGGAAGGAAGGAAGGGGAGGGGAGGAAGGAAGGAAATAAGAAAGAGAAAGAAAGAAAGAAAGAAAGAAAGAAAGAAAGAAAGAAAGAAAGAAAGAAAGAAAGAAAGAAAGAAAGAAAGAGAAAGAGAGAGAGAGAGAAAGAAAGAAAGAAAGAAAGAAAGAAAGAGAGAGAGAGAGAAAGAAAGAAAGAAGAAAGAAAAGAAGGAAGGCCTCAGAAATAATACCACACATCTACAGCCATCTGATCTTTGACAAACCTGACAAAAACAAGAAATGGGGAAAGGATTCCCTATTTAATAAATGGTGCTGGGAAAATTGGCTAGCCATAAGTAGAAAGCTGAAACTGGATCCTTTCCTTACTCCTTATACGAAAATTAATTCAAGATGGATTAGAGACTTAAATGTTATAAAAAC
>NW_016821003.1:716481-727635 GCF_001698545.2 Rhinopithecus bieti | reverse complement strand
AATAATAATAAATATAAATAAATAAAAGAAAAGAAAAGAAAAGAAGGAAGGAAGGAAATTAAGAAAGAAAGAGAGAGAAAGGAAGGAAGAAAGGAAGGAAGGAAGGAAAGGAAGGAAGAAAGAAAAGAAAGAAAGAAAGAAAAGAAAAAAAGAAAGAAAGAAAGAAAGAAAGAAAGAAAGAAAGAAAGAAAGAAAGAAAGAAAAAGAGAAAGAAAGAGAAAGAAAGAGAAAGAAAGAGAAAGAAAGAGAAAGAGAGAAAGAGAGAGAGGGAGGGAGGAGAGGAAGGAAGAGTCATTACCACAAAATTGGGAATGGCTAAGCTAATGTTGAGAAATCTTTATAAGTCTTTTGGTTTTTGGTGAACAGTAAAACAAATCAAAACAAAGAATTCCAAGGTAGGAGAATTTTCATTTATTTGATTATAGATTTGTGTATTTACTAGAAGAAAAATGATAGCAATATTAATTTTAAATGCTTGAGCTCTTAAAATACTGAGTTAAACTACTTCTGGAATATTCATCTGTGTGGGAAGTTTTGTGGTATAAAATACATAGCAAAGTTTCAAATCTGGTTCCACTCTTCTTAGCTGTGCAATCTTTCAGAATTTGTTTAAACTGAACCTCAAATTCAACTTCTACAATATGCATATAGTATCATGAATTTAATAAAGTTATGTGAGAATTCTACTTTATACAGTTTTGGGGAGAGCTCTACCTTATAAAGTTTTGGTCAGGATTCCACCTTACAAAGTTTTGCTGAGGTTGCTTGCAAGAGTTAGATGATTTGGGATTTTCACCAGGTTGAGGATGATTTCACGCTAGGATATCCCCAAATCATTCCCCGTATCCATCTTTGTTTATCTGGAAAATTCATGAAATTGATGCGTGAAATTCCCTGTTCACTTTTGTTCATCTATTCCACACACTGAGGAGTAGCGCGTTACTCAGCAAAGATTGGAGATGACCCCTTCCTTACTACCACGAATTTGGAAATCAAACCCAACAGCAACTCAGAAAGGTAGGTATTATGGTTCTTATTTTACACATGTAGACACTGAGATTCAGGTTCACACAGAAGACTCAGAATATAATAAAACCAAAAATAATGGTGAATATTTATTATGCACTTGTATTGTGCAAAGTTTGTTTGTTTTTTCTCCATCACATAGAACCTAACTCCTGGAGTGATTATGAGAATTTCATTATTTTTCCCATTTTATAATAGTAAAGATTAAATGTTTGAGAAGTTAATAAACTTCCTTGGAAGCAAAGCTGACAAGAGATAAAGCAGAGACTTAAATTTAAGTCCTTTTAAATCTACAGTCATACTCTTGTCCAGTATGGAATTTCTTTTCTGTGGACAGACTTGGGAAATTTGGTGACAAGGACACATTTGAAATATTTTATATTTTCCACTGATGTTTGTCTACTTCTCTGACGTCCTTAAGTTTGTATTTTTAGGGCACTGATTAGTAAGAACATTAGTTACCTATTGCTATGTAATACCCCAAAACAAAAAGATGTAAAGCAAAATAATCATTTATCACAGTTTCAATGGGTTGGGAGCTTAAAAGTGGCTCAAGGTCTCTCATGAGGTGGCACTCTGGATGTTGGCTGCAGCTTCAGTCTCCGAATGCTTGACTAGGATGGGAAGATCTGCTTCCAAGGTAGCTCACTCACATGGATGGCAATTTGGGGCTGTTTTTTAGCAAGTTAATTCAGTTTCTTCCCACATTGGACTCTCTACATTCTGTCTGAGTGTCCTTATGACACCACAACTGTCTTTCCCCAGAGAAGGTAATCTAAGAGAGAGACAAAGGTTGGAATCACAATTACTATTTGGACCTGGCTTCAGAAATGACACTCATTACTTCTCTTCGACATACAGGCCAGCCATATTTCCATGTGGGAGGAGACTGCACAAGGACGTGAAGCTCATTGGTGTCCCTCGGGACTCTGGTGTAGGGGCCAAAGAAAAATTACCCCTTTGCCGTGTGAAGGTTCACTGAAAAGTCAACTCACAAAAGACAGTCTAATTGGAGAAAAGGGATACAAATTTATTTAGCGCATATGCACAAGAACCTTCAGAATGAAAACTCAAACATACAGGGAAAATTGTCTGTTTTAATGCTTAGGTTCAATAAAGTATGGACAGCTGGGAAGAAATATAATTGGACAAAAAGGGTCTGATCTAATGTTAATAGACTGACAGGGGAAACCCAGTGAGGTCGGCCTGTCTAGCCTCTTCTTGACCTCTCTGAGCATGCATTTCTTTCTTCTGCGTATGGGGCAGGACCCTCTCTTGAATAGGGGTTCTTATGACCTCAGTCAAACAAGGTATAGGTCAGATAATTTCCTTATGGCCAGTTTCTACAGAGAAAAGTGGAGGAAAGTTAGAATAATGTTTTTAGGCTTTTGACTGGCTTTGGGAAAAGAGGTTCTGGTTTCTATGAACTACCTTGGAGAAGAAGGATTCTAGTTTTTATGGGTAGCTTTGGGTGAAAATAGGACTGAAAGAGGAAAGGAGGAGGGCAGAGAGAAATTGTTGCTTCTGAGGCTACTACTGAGGCCTTCATTTTGGGGGTGTTGTTTTCTGAGTCCCAACATTGTCTACCATAGTAAGGGTCAAACCAGGAAAAAAGAGGAGATTCAATATAGACAACTTGTTTCATAGGTGGTGGAAGAGATAAGCCAACAAGAGAAAATGAGACAGTCCAGATATCAGCAACAAGAAACCACTACCATCATTCCATACGCTGGAGAGACAAAGGAAGAAGTGGAATCAGCAAAGCCCACAGCTTGGGTCCCATGATGCACACTGGAACCACAGTTCATTCTAGGGGGATCTGGAGATGCAGAGGAGGTACAGCTGCTGCTAGAGTTGTTTCCTGAAGCAGAAGACTAGGGAAAACTACTTATTTCTCCCTTTCTCTAGCCCTGCAGTCACCCTGTCTCTCTAGTTGAACCAACCAGAATCTATCTGATGCAGGATCCTTACAGCATTCAAGGTTCAGCTCATCTGCTGTGCCCAGCAGAGCAGGGGAAAGTTTAGGAATGAAACAAAGGTAAAATAGGTTCAGGACTGGTCCTGGATAAAACTAAGAAATAAAACATAATATGTCTATTTTCTTTTGAAAAGAAAATCAAAAGCAAACTCTTCTTACACCGTCTTGTCTAATATAGCACTAATTGCAAGAATCATTCTATAAGAACCCCAAAAGTGAGACTTGTAGACTTCAACTTGTCTTAATGGATGTGGAGGTATGAATATCTGTCATAAGTCTAGACAGGAAGGGGGGTAACTGACATACCTCAAATATCACCCTCTCCCTAACACTTGCATTTTTCTTTCCTTTTACCCTCTTTTCAACTCATATCACTTATTATTTCCTGAAAACAAAGATGTATCTGTTTATTGGTTGTTAATATGTCCCATAAGGAAGCCTGTCATTTTCACCACTGTATCTCTTGGACCCAGAACAGCATCTGCAACATAAACAATGTTCAATAAATATTTACTCATTCATTCAAAAATAGTTGCCATCTCTGAAATGTAAATGTATGGGCAGAAGGAGTAGGTACTTTTAACCAAAGACCGATGGAAATCAAAATATGAAAATACCAGCTTCCTCAGATAGGACAACTCTAAGGTCTCATTTATGTCTGTAGGATGAAGCTACACTTTTCAGGATTTTGTCTGAAATCATTCCCCTGCTTAGCTCCCTCCCTTCCCTAGCCCGTTTCTTCTAGTTTCTTACTGATTTCCTTTAATACATTATTTGCACATAAACCCTTGTCTTTGACTTCTGCTATATATGCTGTGATGACTCACTGTTAAGAAAATCAAGACGAGGCAGAGTAAACTGTCTTTACTAATTTACCTATCTCATAGGATGGCTGGGTCAATCAAAAGAGATCAAATATGATAACCTTTGCATAGAAACTGGAGTATTTAGAAGTAGTGACTAGCTTTACTAACAGCTCCTCAGCAGTATATACTTAATGTGGTGCTTTTATTTATGAGCTCTCTTTTGACCACCCTAAGACTCCTCCAAACTTGAGAACATGTTGCATTGTCATGGTTATTTTAGAAATAATGCTAATAAAGCTCAAAGGAAGAGAAGAAACTTAGACTCAGGACCAGTCCTGTTAATGGCTGTGCAAATTTTTTAACAGAAGTCCTTGGTCTCCAAGGTCATCTGTCTTTACTCACTAGGAGATTTTTAGTTCTTTTACTTGAACAGATCATTCTCTATTTTGAAAAGCATATGTAGGATTACATACTGAAAATGTGAGAGTTCTCCAGTGCATAGCCTCTATCTACCCAGCTTATCCACGATGGACCCCAGACGGCTCTTCCAAATTCCTAAGGCACTCCTGGACCCAGCTTAAAACTATGTCACTTCATCATGCTCAAGAAATAGCTCTGGAAGTAGCCCTGTCATCTCACAGCACAATCTAAAGGAGCTCAGCAGCTCAGGATGAAAAACTCAATCACTTCCATCCATCACTAGTGAAAGGCAGGAAAACAATTGGATGGGTGTCCTGAGCACGTTGGTCCCCACCAACTTGCTATATTAGATGTTATTACTAATGGAAGAAGGAGTGAGTAAATGCCCTACTGTGTATAATATCACCCGCATGAGTCTTGATAGATAAATGTAACTTTTGCAAACTTTATGGATTAGCCATCAAGAAACCTCCACCGTATTTGCAGACAGGTTTTCAATGCTACCCTGGATAGCTGGGCACTAATATAAGTAAAGCAAACACCTATGCTCAAGGGAAGAACTGCAGTTGATCTTTAATGGTCTGGCCAGAGGAGACCTTCAGTTCAAAGGATGAAGAATGAGGTTCTATAGCATTTATGGTTTCCCTTTGCCAGGTACTTTCTATCTGTTATTGCAGGCAAGGCCTTCATTGATCTTTTCTTTCAGCTGTTATTTAGCCTCAGCAAAGGAGGAAGATGAAGGGTTCAGGTACTTTGTCATTCTCCAGTACTTCTAAACAATGTGGCACTTCCTAGATAAAAAAGCCAACAGTTATTTTCTTCAGCACTGTCCACTACATTTTGCTACCCTTGGGAAAGGAAGGGCTGCCCCTTGGGTGTAGAGAGATTGGAAAGGGCAGGAATTGAGAATATACCTAATTTATTTTTCTCCTTTCACTTCTTTTGGGATCTGTACTCTCTTGCACATCTGAACTTAAAGCCCTAAACTTACAGTTTCCAAAAATACAGCATGCTCCTTCACCTCCAAAACGATTCCCTCAGTTTTAGTATATCCATCTCTTTCTTCTTTCCCTGCTCAATTTATTCCATCATAGGGAGGGATATCTTTGTAGCAGGATAATTCGAGAAGTGCCTTTGGCATCACAAAAGACCCATGTTCTAAAGCCAGTTCTAGCACTTTTTAGCAGTGTGACCTAGGGACAGGTTCATAACTTCCCTGTGCCTTAGCATCCCCTCTGTTAAATAACAATAACAGTACCCACTTCCTAACACTGTTGTGAGAGATAAGACGATGCATGTAAAGAAGTTGTTTTATGGTAGACAATCAATATGTCAGTAAAGAAAAATAATTATTTAATGTTATTTAAATGAAATTAATAGTAATGACAATAAAAATTCAGTGCTTATTTCTTTCCCGCTAGGGTACCTTTCTTGATCTGGCAGTAATCTGATTTAGATGTCTTTCTCAGGCCTCACTTATAGCCTATACTTACTATATTAGTTTGTTCTCACATTGCTATAAAGAAATACCTGAGACCGGGTGATATATAAAGAAAAGAGGTTTAACTGGCACACGGTTCTGCAGGCTGTACAGGAAGCATGGTAACTTCTGCTTTTGGGGAGGTCTCCAGAAGCTTCTAATCATGGTAGCAGTCAAAGTGGGAGTGAAATGTCTCACATGGCAGAGCAAGAGCAAGAGAGAGTGAGAGGGCGAGGTGCCACACACTTTTAAATGACCAGATCCCATGAGAACTCACTCACTATCACCAGGACAGTACCAAGGAGGATGGTGCTAAAGCATTCATGAGAAATCCACTTCCATGATCCAATTACCTCCCACCAGACCCCACCTCCAACACTGGGGATTACAATTTGACATAAGATTTGGTGGGGACACAGATCCAAACTAAATCACTTGCCTACATTACAGAATTATGATGGTCAATTTATATATCTCTCTCTTCCTCTAGATTTTAGGTATCTAGAGGCAAGGCTTACACTAGATGATTTTGTGTGTTCAACACGTAACATAGTACCTGCAACAGGGTAAAATAAAAGATTAGTGACATTGCTTCCTTTGCTTTATTCTAACACATTAATCATTTTAATAAGCATTTAATGTCTTGACTATGCTCTATGGATAGCTGGGCACTAATGTAAGTAAAGCAAACACCTACGCTCAAGGGAAGCGCTGCAGTTGATCTTTAATGCTCTGGTCAGAGGAGACCTCTCTTAGACATGCTGGAGACGTAGGTATGCATTAGACAGAGGTGTTGGAGATGCAGGTATGCATTAGACTTGGACTCAATAATTCATTGTCCAGATGAAGAAAGACACTTATAAACCAATAGTTTCAATTCAATGCAGTGCATTGTATGATAGAGTGATGCCCAGAGAGCCAGAGGAATAGAAAGAGAACTTGATTGCAGCTGAGAGTGAAGAGGTGCAAAGAAAAGAATCATGAAGGCCACCCAGTGGAGGAGATACTCAGATGGGATCTTGGAAGAAGAGAAGTTGCTAAGCAAGTAGACAATAGGAAAAGAGCTGATTCTTACAGGCAGAAAAAAAAATGACCTCTGCAAAGGGAACAGAACAGCAAAATGGCATAGAGAATTTAGGGCATATTACACAGTTTAATATCCCCCATCACCAATATCAAGGCAGGGGCAGGAGATGAGCCTTGAGAGGTGGGCAGAGAGAGGTGAGCAGAGGTCAGATCACAGAGACCTTGAGTATGATAATGGTAAAATGCCAAAAGCCTGGGAAGTACAATGGGATACATTTTTTAAACAACTCAGCCTACAGTCTTGACCAGCTATTTAATGTAAGAGGGTGACCTATATATTAAAATCCTCCTTTTAAAGTGGCATAGATAGTATTCAGCTGGGAGAGCAATTGAAGTGTTGGTATTCAAAGTGCAGTTCCCATCATGAAACACCTTACGGGTCGAAGTCACAAAGCAGAGGAAATAACAAAGTGCATGGATAGCAAATTGCCTCAGTAGGCAGAGAAAATGGAGCATGAAGTTGGAATTGTTGCTAACCTGTCACAAAGTACATGACTAGGAAGAAAACTTACCTACGGTGAGGTTACAGGAGAATGTCAGCACATAGCAATAAAAATGAAACTCACATGGTCAAACCTAGCATCCCCATGAACCTATAATTAAGGAAGTGTGAACTCCACAGTGTCTTTGTTTAATGTGTGGCATTCATTTATAATTAGAGACGTGAACTGAATCTTCAGATCTAATTGTTATGATGAATATACCTATGGTGAGATTTTCTTCCACATTACCTCCTCCTAAAATGTCTATTATGAGCCTATTAATGAGGATTAAAATGGGCATTTTGAAATATATTGTTTCTCTGCTCGAAAATGCATACTTAATTTAAAAATTCTGTTCTTTAGCTTCAATACATATTTATTCACCTTCAAGTTTTTTTCTAGGCAGTACTCTGATACCAAAAGATCTTAGAAAGAGTACAGGCAAAATTGGAGTCATATATAGTATACCTGTTTTACCAGCTGTTGTTATTATTTTAAAATTCAACCAATATTTGGTAACAAACTTTGAGATAACAGACACTGTGCTGTATACATTTTTATTCAATCTTGATTTACAGTAAAGTCATGACTTAAATCTTAGTATCCCTGAGAAATCTGAGGTCCAGAGAAATTAAGTAACTAGCTCATGCTACAAAGCTAGTTAGAGGTGGAAATGTAATTTGAACTTAGGTCTGCCTGGTTTGAAAAGCTATGCTTTCTGAATAGATGGCATTAGATGTCACTGTGGCAGATCCAGAAGGCAAAATTGGAACAATTGGGACAAGATGAGACTTAGAAGCCCCATTCTGAGAAGAACTGAGCCAAGAACACATCACCCAACAGAGTGACTTTGAGATAACCTTCAGTTAGCATGAAAATCTGAATATAAACCAGATTCTGTGGTTGAGAACCACTGGTTCATCAAAGCCATCACTATCGCTGACCTGGACCACTGCAATTGCATGTAAATACATTCCTGCATTCACCCTTACTCTTCCATCCCAATACATTATCTACAGAAGCCACAATGACCCTCTCCAAATACAAAACTAATTATGTAAAACATTCTTCATCATATTGTATTGTCCTTTTAATAGACTTTATTTTTTAGGGCAGTTTTAGGTGCACAGCAAAATCAAGTGGGAGGTTCAGGCAATTCCCATATATCCCCTCTCCATCACTTGTACAGCCTCCTCCACTATCAACATCCCAAACCAGAGTGGTTCATTTGTTACAACTGATTAACTTACATTGACACATCATTACCACCCAAAGTCCATAGTTCATATAAAGATTCATTCTTGCTGCTGCATCTTCTATGGGTTTTGAGAAGTGTATAATGATGAGTCCACCATTATAGTATCATATCAAGTAGTTTCTTCGCTCTAAGAATCCCCGGTGCTCCACCTGTTCATCCCTCAGTCTCCTCTAACCCTTGACAACCACTGATGTGTTACTGCCATCATGATTTAAGTTTGCCTTTTCCAGAATAACATGTCATTGGAATAACACAGTATGAAGCCTTCATCGTTGTTTTTTGTTTGTTTGTTTTTTTGTTTTTCTTTTTGAGATGGAATTTCTCTCTCTTGTTGCCCAGGCTGGAGTGCAATGGCATGATCTCAGCTCACGGCAACCTCTGCTTCCCAGGTTCAAGCAATTCTCCTGCCTCAGCCTCCTGAGTAGCTGGGATCACAGGCATGCACTACCACACCAGCTAATTTTGTATTTTTAGTAGAGATGGGGTTTCTCCATGTTGGTCAGGCTGGTCTCAAACTCCTTTCCTCAGGTGATCCACCTGCCTTGGACCCCCGAATTGCTGGGATTACAGGCGTGAACTACTGCGCCTGGCCTTTTTTCTTTTTTTTTTTTTTTTTTTTTTTGAGATGGAGTCTCACTCTGTCTCCCAGGCTGGGATACAGTGGCGCGATCTCCGCTCACTGCAACCTTTGCCTCCTGGGTTCAAGTGATTCACCTGCCTCCGCCTCCCGAGTAGCTGGGACTACAGGCACGTGCCAACACACCTGGCCAGCTTTTTTATTTTTAGTCGAGACGGGGTTTCTCCATGTTGGCCATGGCTGGTCTTGAACTCCTAACCTCAGGCGATCCACCCGCCTCAGCCTCCCGAAGTGCTGGGATTACTGGCGTGAGCCACCGCGCCCGGCCTCATCGTTTTTAAACAGTCATTGCTTCATAGCTCTCAGTCTAAAGACCAGATTCTTAATTAGCAGAGCTCCTGAGGTCCTGTTATAATCTAGCAGTCATCTCCCCTTTCCATTTGTGTAGCAGCCCCAGTGGCTTTCTTTCCGTTTCTTGGATGTACTTTGTTTCCTCCTATCAGAAGGTCCTTGCACATGCTATTCCTGTGTGTGTGTGTGTGTGTGTGTGTGTTTTGAGACAGAGTCTGGCTCTGTTGCCCAGGATGGAGTGCAATGGCGCCATCTCAGCTCACTGCAAACTCTGTCTCCCAGGTTTAAGCAATTCTCCTGCCTCAGCCTCCCAAGTAGCTGGGATTACAAGCACTGGCCATCACGCCCAGCTATTTTTTTTTTTTTTTTTTTTTTTTTAAAGTAGAGACGGAGTTTCACCATGTTGCCCAGGCTGGTCTCGAACTCCTGACCTCAGGTGATCTCAGCCTTCCAAAGTGCTGGGATTACAGGTCTGAGCCACTGCGCCGGACATATTCCTTCTGTCTTGAAAGCTAAGTCCTACTCAGTATTCAGAGCTAACTTAAGTTGTCTCACTCTCCAGGAGTCTTTTCCTCACCTCCCAGTCCAGCTCAGTTCCTCTGATATTCAATTTCATTTACTCTGTCTTCTTCTCCTCACTGCACTAATTTCAGTTTGTATCAGTGTCTTAGCAGCATATAATACATTTGTTGTGGTTCTCCAATCGGATTATAAATCCCTATAAATCCAATCTCTATCCTGTTTACCAATACACCATAGGCCAATTAGAGAATCTGGTACATATTTGTGAAAAATAAATGAATGAATGATTAAAAAAAAAAATCTATGCCTAGAAAGAGAATTATAGCAAAAGAACAAGATCATTGGAACCAGATCTCAGTTGAATTTCCTCTGGCACTAACTAGCTATGTGCTCTTGGATACTGGTATTTATGGATTTATTTTGTTCTACGAACTTTAATTCAGCTACAACTTTTGCGAGGTGCCAAGCCAAACAGAAAAGATGTAACAATGAGCAAGACCCATGCAGTCCCTGACTCACCATGTCTAAATAGTAGGGATTACAGGTTTTGTTTCTTTGTTTTCAACTGAAATTTTTCATGAGAAATCTTTGCCTATACATACAGTTGTAAAAAATAGTACAAGGGATTCTGTGTATACTTTTCCCAGTTCATGCCAATAGTAACATTTTACAAAACTGTGGTAGAATATTGCAACCAGAAAACTGACACTAATACCGAGGTACAGATTTTAAACAAATAATTGCAAGTGCAATAAACATCAAAAAAAGGGAGGGAGGTAGAGACAAGCTCAGGAGTTCGAGACCAGCCTGGGCAACATGGCGAAATCCTTTCTCTACTAAAATACCAAAAATTAGTCAGGCATGGCGACATGTGCTTGTAGTCCTAGCTACTTGGGAGGCTTAGGTGGGACAACTGCTTGAGCCTGGAAGGCAGAGGTTGCAGTGAACAGAGATTGTGTCACTGCACTCCAGCCTGGGTGACAGAGCAAGACTCTGCTTCCAAAGAAAAAAAAAAAGTGGGAGGAAGTTCAGAAGTGGAAAACATTCCAGAACAGTAAAAGCAGAGAGACTAAAGTGCAGAGACAAATTCCTGAGTCTGGAGTGTTAGACTCATGCTAGCTCACAAAATACATACATACATACATATATATATATATATATATATATA
>NW_016821003.1:705909-716101 GCF_001698545.2 Rhinopithecus bieti | reverse complement strand
TATTCTATTCTATTTTTTTTTTTTTTTTTTTTTTTAAGAAAGAGTCTCACTCTGTCACCCAGGCTGGAGTGCAGTGGTGTGATCTCAGTTCATTGCAACCTCCCTTGCCCATGTTCAAGCAATTCTCCTGCCTCAGCTTCCCAAGTAGGTGGAATTACAGGTGTGCACCACCACACCAGCTAATTTTTTGTATTTTTACTAGAGACATGGTTTCACCATGTTAGTCAGGCTGGTGTCAAACTCCTGACTCAGGTGATCTGCCTGCCTCAGCCTCCCAAAGTGCTGGGATTACACACGTGAGCCACTGCACCTGGCTCACGTGTTATATTTTAAAAAATCAATTGGGAATACTCATCAGAAATAATAAAAGAAAAAAAAAGAATAAAATGCCGCTAGATGCTGCAACATGGATGAACCATGAAAACATTGTGATCTGGGAAAGAAGCCAGACCAAAAGAAGCACGTATGATATAATTCCATTTATATGAAATATCCACAAAAGGCAAATCTATAGAGACAGAAAGTAAATTATTGGTTTTTAGGGACTATAGATGAGAATGAAGACTATCAATAAACCAGTATAAGGGACTTTGTTGAGATGATTCAAATCTAAAACTGGGTTATACTGATTGCAGACTACAACTCAGTAAATATACTCCCAAATCCTCAAATTATACACTTGAAATTAGTGTATTTTATGGTAAGTAAACTACACCTCAATAAATTGGTTAAAAAATAAAATTCATCTTATTAAAAGAACTTAGTCAAGGGGCACCTTTTGTGAAATATAAAGCATCATTTGCTTTACATTCCTTACCTAAAAAATGAAAATATTTTTTCTGCTTGCCTTAAGATATACCCAACTCCAGTTTTCCTTTTCTGTAAAACAGTTTGTTTATTCCCATATCCTATAAGACACGGCTGCCTTGTTGAAACTGCTTTTCTTGGGCAATTTCCGAAACATAGATTTTCTGTTGTTTGTCCATTGACTTTTTAATTCCTAAGTTCTTGACAATAGGGACTCAATATGTGCTAAAGGTTTAAAAACACCAGATGAGATGAACAGAAAATCTTTGTTTGCTAAGTTTGAGTGAAATCTAATACAGGTGGGTGTGTGGCTAACATTTTTGCCAAAAGATAGAACAAATGATTTTCATCGACCTTTCTCTCAAAAGCAGTTTAGGCAGATGCTGCATAGGTTTTGCTTCCATTTCTCAAGCACGAATGAGCAAGTGGGTTCAAGGCATCACAATATTACTCTCCTGTCCCCTACACTACAGACAATAAGCCTTTTCCAAAGAAGAATAACAATGCAATTAAGAACAGTCACATCCTGCAAACTAGTGGTTCTCAAAGTAAAGATTTTCAGAGATGTAGTAGCAGCAGCATCTGGGAATATAGAAATGTGAAGTATTTAGCTATACTCAAGACTTACTGAATCAGAAATCTATCTGCACATTCAAAAGCCATCCAGGGGATTCTGATCCATGCTAAAGTTTGAGAACTACTGCTATGATCACAAGAATTCAAATGTGGGTGTCAGCAGATCTGGATGTGATCCATGATACTAGACCAACATTGCAAGATACATTTGTGTGTAATATATTTAACTTCCCTGAGCCTCAATTTTCTGTAGGTTAAATGGCAATGGCAAAACCTGTATTAGTTCCCTAATGCTGTTATATTACCACAAATTTAGCAGTTTAAACAACGCAGATTTTTTACCTCACACTTTCCATAGGTCAGAAATTCAGGCAGAGTGTGGCTAAGCTGGTTTCTTTGCTTGAAATCTCACAGGGCCAAAATTAAAGTGTCTGTCATCTAGGTACTTGTCTGGAGGCTTTTAGGGACGTACACACTTTCAAGCTCTCTCACATGTTATTGGCAGATTTCAATTCCTTGTGATTATTGAAGTGAGGTCCAGCGTCCCTCTACCTTCGAATCCTTTTCATGCTTTGACCCAACAGAGCATCAAATCCTTCTCATGCTTTGAATCTCTCTGGATTAATCTTCTCCTTCTACCTTTGTCTTCTACAAGCCAAAGAATGTTCTCTGCTTTTAAGAGATCACGTGATCATTAGTGCCTCAGCAATAATTCAGAATAATCTCTTTTTTTCTTAGGACATCTGATTAGTACCTTTAATTACATATGTAAATTCTTGTTTGCCTTTTTTTCCTTCTTTGAGACAGAGGAGTCTCACTTGGTCACCCAGGTTGGAGTGCAGTGGCTCGATCTCGGCTCACTGCAACCTCTGCCTCTTGGGTTCAAGAATTCTCCTGCCTCAGCCTCCCTAGTAGCTTGGACTACAGGCATGCACCACCATGCCCAGCTAATTTTTGTATTTTTAATAGAGACGGGGTATCACCATGTTGGCCAGGCTGGTCTTGAACTCCTGAGCTCAGGCAATCCACCCTTCTCGGCCTCTCAAAATGCTGGGATTATAGGTATGAGCCATTGTTTGCCATTTATGATAATATAATTGCAGGCATAATAGTTCCTCAGATTCCCAGTGTGAAATCCTCTTGGGCCATAGCATTGCTTATCACAGAACCTATTCTTGTAGGTCCTAAAAGAATACCCCCAAAGGTATTGGAAGGGCTGAAGTATGGGAATGTTATTAAGCATTAACTTCAATGATTCCTGGAGAAAAGAGTGGGGATAGACAGAGATGTCTCGCTGGGTCGCCCAGGCTGGAGTGCAGTGCGGTGATCTCAACTCACTGCAACTTCCACCTCTCGGTTTCAAGTAATTCGCTCGCCTCAGCCTCGTGAGCAGCTGGGGATACAGGTAAGCACCACCATGTCTGGCTAATTTTTGTATTTTGTAGTAGAGAAGGGGTTTCGCCATGTTGGCCAGGCCGGTCTCAAACTCCTGGCCTCAAGTGATCCACCCACCTCAGCCTCTCAAAGTGCTGGGAATACACAGGAGAGCCACTGCACGTGACCTTGTCTTTTCTTAAAGTACTACAAAGTAAGACCTCTCCAGGTGACTACTACATTTCACCTACTTCTTGGAGTTTTAGAACCATTTCTCTCTAGGTGTAGTCTAATGTGTAGATACTGATGGAGCCAATGTGGCTGGATAAAACATAGTACCATGGCAAAGGATAAAATGTATTGTTTAATTAAAGACAAAGGTCACAGGATAATATCATGAGTGAGTCTAGAGAGTGTAGAACTTGCTCTCTCAAGTTTCAGGGTTAGGTTCTTACTGGCCACTAATGAGAGGTGATTTGTTCTACCCAATCTCACATAAAAACTTTTATTGCACCTTAAAACAGAACTTACTGATCATTGAAATAATTTAATCTGTAGTCTTCTTTTAAAACACTTTACAATCATATTTAAGCCATGCAATATACATGCATGGATAAAATATTAAAAATAAAAGATAGGGCTGGGCGCGGTGGCTCAAGCCTGTAATCCCAGCACTTTGGGAAGCCGAGACGGGTGGATCACAAGGTCAGGAGATGGAGACCATCCTGGCTAACACGGTGAAACCCCGTCTTTACTAAAAAAATACAAAAAAAAAAAAGAAAACCAGCCAGGCGAGGTGGCGGGTGCCTGTAGTCCCAGTTACTCGGGAGGCTGAGGCAGGAGAATGGCGTAAACCCGGGAGGCAGAGCTTGCAGTGAGCTGAGATCCGGCCACTGCACTCCAGCCTGGGCGACAGAGCGAGACTCCATCTCAAAATAAAATAAAATAAAATAAAAGATAGAATAAAGGACATATTATGAAGTATATAGCATTTTCCCTCCTTTTTCAGCATACCAATGAGATACAGCCATTCTCCAGAGGGAATTAATTTTGATTTTTCTTTTTTAACTCTTCCTTCTAGTTATTTTTTGTAAGTTTTTGTTTAACCCCTGAAGTATGATACTTTTATCAAGAGAAGGTTAATTTATTTTTTTCAATAATGGTAGAGCCTTATGCCCTTAATCCTTTTCAATTTCCTTGCAAATAATCTTCCTTTGGTCTCATCCTCTAACTTTTTTTTTTTTTTTTTTTTTTTTTTTTTTTTTGAGACAGAGTTTCGCTTTTGCAGCCTAGGCTGGAGTGCAATGGTGTGATCTTGGCTCACTGCAACCTCTGCCTCCCAGGTTCAAGTTATACTCCTGCCTCAGCCTCCCGAGCAGCTGGGATTACAGACACCTACTTTTAGACATATTTTCAAAACATGTTACCAATGAATGAATAGGTCTTTAAATTTTCTGCCAAATACAAAACCATACAATTGGAAATTGCCTTCACATTCCACTATTGGATGGATCTTTTGAAAAAGTTCATAGAGATTGCAATATTTATATAGTTGTATATGTTTTATATAATGTTAGCAAAAATACACAAATAAATATTGAGTTTATATTTATTAAAGTGCCTTCAACTTTGAGGCAAATGTTAAAAAACTTATCCTTGGGATTGTCTTATTTTCCCAACATTCTGCTTCAATATGTTCTTATTTCTGATTTGAACATTTATATTTCTCTTTGGATTGACACTGTGAAATATGTACCATTTTAACAAATATTTATTGAGCACTTACTATATGCTACAAGCTTTTCTAGGCATAAGGATATAGCCACGAAAGAGACAGACGAAATCCTTGACTTCATAGGGTTTACATTCAGCATCTAAAGATATCGAAGTGTGATGGGAAACACAAAACTTTTCTGGAATCTGTTGTCTCCCAACATTTCATTCAATTCTTCAGCTGACATCCAACATTGGGTTCCTATATAAAAGGTAATTAATGTCTCTGGGCTTTTACACCCCTGGCTGGAAAGATCCTGGGACTATCTACTTCATTTATGTAAGCATCTCACAAACAGGAAATACAACAATATTGTAGATTTTAGGGTGTTTTTAGAAAGAATGAGAATTTTAAAAGTAATCTAAGCAAAACAAGATTATGTCAAAAGCTGAGTATCAGTATATATATACAGAGAGACAGAGAGAGAGAGAGAGAGAGGAGAGAGAGAGAAACAGATTGATTTTATCACAGTCTAACACCAATTCACTTTAAAGATACTAAAAGTTGCCACTAGCCAGGCGCAGTGGCTCACGCCTGTAATTTCAGCATTTTGGGAGGTTGAGGCAGGGAGATCACCTGAGGTCAGGAGTTCGAGACCAGCCTGGCCAACATGCCGAAACTGCGTCTCTACTAAAAATACAAAAATTAGCCAGGTGTGGTGGCGGTCACCTGTAATACCAGCTGCTTGGGAGGCTGAGGCAGGAGAATCACTTGAACCCAGGAGGCGCAGGTTGCAATGAGCCAAAATTGTGCCACTGTACTCCAGCCTGGGTCATAGAGTGAGACTCTGTCTCAAAAAAAAAAAAAAAAGAAAACAAACAAACAAAAAACAGTTATCACTAAAGAATGCCTGCAAGGTATGAGGCAGCTTACAGACCATCTACTGTATTGATACGGCATGGTTGCTGCAAGGAGATGTACCTGCAAATCTAGTTTTGGTTTGGATATTGGCAGTACTATGGAATGTCTCAAGGCAGGTTGCCTTTGGCAAGGACTTTCTTCTTTCTACTCTATTCAAAGAAAGGATGTTTTGAGGATGTTGTATAATTTATAAATCCAAGCCAGTATAATTTGCTTTGGGTACTATTTCCGGATCTTTGCCAATCATTATAGCTAGTCAATCATATCTTACTCACATTGCTGTGCCTTTCAATTAGTGGGTATCTAATGCAGAAGAAACCATGGAGTGAAAAAGTCTTGCTCTCTTGGGGCCCTGGATATGTGAGTAGGGATCAGAGTAGTCTAGCCAGTCTGTTTTCTAGATTGTTCTCTCTTACCTTACTGAATGAATGCCTCATTTTAATAGAGGTCCAGAGAAGGAAGGTGACAGTCTCAAAGCACATAAAAAAGATGGAAATCTGAGACTTGATGCTAGACAGCCATGGCTTTCCGAGCTCTCCTATACGATGCCACCAAAAGAGGAATAGCGAAAAATCCAGTGGCTAATTATCACTTTTACTATTGATGAGCCTTGTTTCTCCTACACATTAAAGCCTTTGTAATTGCATCGTGTGATGATAATTTTAGGAGTCAACTTAAATGGATTAAGGATTGCTTAGAGAACTGGCAAAGCACTATTTCTTGGTGTGTCTGTGAGGGTGTTTCCAGAGGAGATTGGCATTAGAGTCAGTGGACTGAGTGGGGAAGGCCAACCATGAATATGGGCAAGCACCATCCAATCAGCTGGGGCCTAATATAACAAAAAAGGGAGAGAAAAGGTAATCTTTTCTCTCTCTCCTGCTCTTTGACGTAAGAACTACAGGCTTTTATACCAGTTTCCCCCGCCCCGGGCTCTCAGGTCTTCAGTCTCAAACTGAGCATTACATTATCGCCTTTCCTAGTTCTGAGGTTTACAGACTCCAACTGAGCCATGATACAAGCATCCCTGGGTCTCCAGTTTACAGATGGCCCATTGTGAGATTTGTCAGCTTCCACAATCATGTCAGCCAATTCCCCTAATAAATTCCTTCCCATATCTCTATCTCTATCTATATCATCTTCATCCATATCATCTGTGTCTCCATCTACACATCCAATTGATTCCATCTCTATGGAGAACTCTGAACAATACACATTGTTCCCTATCAGTGCTTATTTATTATTCTCACACTGATATATTTCCAGAATACCTACATATGCCAAGGTAGTAATTTGGGGAACTGATCCTGTGAAATAAAGAAAATGTGCTATTAGTTTGTCAGAAACGGTGAAGTGCAAATCCTTCATTTACTCTGAAAAGCTCCTCTTTTCAGCTTGCATTTAATATCAGAGAAGCATCCCATCAGAGCTTGAGATCCATATTGGTGATTGCATAGTTACATTGCGCGCTCTGCTCTGCTATTTCTTGATTATAATTGAGTCACTTACACAAATCTGAGTAAAGGCAGGAAATCAGTCATTTGTGATGAATAATTCCTGCAAATTGAATGCAAAGCTACATTTTATAAATTCAGATTAGGCAATATTTCAGATTCTCAAGAAGAATCCTACAGGTATGTATATTATATGATCTCACTCAATAACACATTCATTACACACAATTAAGTTGACTGCATGCCCCATTGTCTGGGACAGTCTTGGTTTATACCTCTTGTCCTATTTACTATTTGTCTTAGGCAAAAGTAACTCACTTGGGAAGGTAAATTATATGGTCATCCTGCACAACATACATATAATGTATGTGCCTCTCAATAGGCAATGCAGCCCTTTAGAAATTGCATAGGTTTTAAAGTCAATTGGTCCTGAGCGTAAATTTCAGCTCTGCCATCCATTAATCAAGTAATCTTAGGAAAATTTCTAAACTCTCTGGGATTCTGCTTCCTCAAAGTGGAATGTAAAAATCTAGCTCGAATTTCCATATTAAGATCATTGTGAAGATTAATTAAATCCTGCATGCACACAATGCCTGAAATATAACCTGGTATGTGGTTTTCAGTAAAAGTTACACATCTGTGTGTGCGTATATATGCATATATATAACTTTAATGTTTTATATATATATAAATATGTATTTAGTTTTATAACTTTACTGATATATATATATACACACACACACACAATATTCCCTGTTTTGGGATTTGTCTTTTATTTTTATTTGTTTATTTATTTTTAGATGGAGTTTCACTCTACCACTCAGGCTGGTAGTACGATGGCCTGATCTTGGCTCACTGCAACCTCCACCTCCTGGGTTCAAGTGATTCTCTTGCCTCAGCCTCCCTAGTAGCTAGGATTACAGATGCCCACCACCACACCCGGCTAATTTTTGTATTTTTAGTAGAGACGGGGTTTTGTCATGTTGGCCAGGCTGGTCTCGAACTCCTGACCTCAGGCGATCCACCGGCCTTGGCCTCCCAAAGTACTGGGAATACAGGAGTGAACCACCACTCCCGGCCAGGATTTGTCATTTAAAAGAACTTACACTTACTTCAAAATAAATGCAGACTGAATTCTGCCTACACACTCCCCCCTAAAAAAACACCATGAAATTTGTCAAACTAGCTAGTTTTACAAGTAGAAAAAGATACATGTATGAAGTGAAATAATGGATAATGGTCAGGGAAGTTTTAGCTAACCAATGCTAAGGGATTGGTTTCCTTGAAACTTTTTTCTGCTAACTCTATCCCCTCATAATCCCAGCTTTGCTATTCATTTCCTTCTTCCTCTCTCTTTCTCCTCTCTCTTTCTATGATCCTTGAAGGAGGCAAAGCATGACTGCTTCTCCACACCCCTATGTCAGACATTAGTGGATTCATGAGATGCTGCAATTAGAAGTATTCCCAGCCTTCTATGGCATCTTCAGCTAGTCCCCTGGAAAGCAGGATGTGTACTCTCATGCCTTTGATTTTCTCCTTTAATGATAAACAAAACTCGGCATCACTGAAGAGAGACTTGCAGAGATTTGTTGGACTTCACAGTCAAATCCATTAGTCCTTTGATGTTCCATCCTCCTCAGCAACTCCTTTCTCATTTTCTTCTGTGAAGTCAATAACTCATTACTGTTTTCCATCTGCATTCAACCTTTCAGTTATTATCTACAATAATAATAATAATAATAATTGTATTCAAGTTTATTTCCAATCTGAAGATCCACTGATATAGATAAATTGCAAATACCCATGCTGCTTTTTCTTTCATTTTCAACAGAAAGCACCACTTGAATGATACTTCAATAATACAGATTTTATAATCTTTCATAAATACTTTATCTAGGTAAAATGCTTGTGCTTCTGGAGGGTAAGACTATTGCAATTTTTAACATATGTGTTTACAAGAGTCTTCAAAATAACTCCAGCTACTACTTACACAAAATCTTACTTTAAGTAAACTCATATTAGCTACTGTAATTTTCTCAGTTTATGTATTTGGAGTCAAAATGTTTACATAAGATTCTTGTATTATTTTTTAGATAAAATCTACAATTGTATTAAAGACATAAAAATCCTCTCTGAAAAAAAGTTTGACAAAATTATGTGTACTGTGATGTGTGTGTGTGTGTGTGTGTGTGTGTGTGTCTAAAGAGAGAGTATCCAAAGAATGAACCATTACTAGCCCACAAATCATTCTGTAATTGTCAATCCAATTTCTCCCTCCTTTTGCATCCTATGGAGGAAGACACCTAGACACAAATAATAAAATCATGAGGAGGAAATTAAGAGAAAGAAGGCCAAAGCCTTAGAGTATAGGGTACAAAAGATCCAGCACTTAATGTAAAAACTGCAGCGTATTCAGGAGGCAGATGAGGGCAATTTGGTGGCCAAATTGTTCACAGTGAAATAGCTGATCCTGTCCTTGACCACTGTATTGTCCCACAATTTCACAGTCAAGTCATTATCAAATCATGTCATTTATAATTGCAAACTGTACACTAAGACCTTGGTTGAAGTTTTCATCCTTCCATGTTTTCTAATTTGCTTAACTGCTTCTGTTCTTAGACTCGTATAGACTAGATGCAACAAGACATGCCGAGTGATTCGTTTAAGACAGGGTGTTCAAAATGCTTTCATAGCTCTCTGTCTTTCAGAGTGGCAGTCAAGGCCTTAATGCATGGTAGGCCTCCAAGGAATATCGCCAGGTCTAGCAAATAAAAATACAGGATGCATAGTGGAAAACACAGAACACTTGTACTGAACGTTAGTAAAGATTCTCTGTTCCTTTACATTTGCATGACTCAATGAGTTTCCATCTCCTGCAATGGAGGAGGCTGTCAGGTGAACAGGTTTGGACTGAGAGACATGCTCAAATATCGTCTTATCAGAGAGGCCTTTCCTAGCACTTAACATAGCACTTATTACCACCTGACGGCTAAAATACAAACTATTGACATGTCTCCCTCCATTAAAATGTATAGCTTCACAGGGAATGTGATTTCCTACTGCCTTGTGACTAATACCTAGAATGTTGCTTGCTACAAAATAGGTGCCTAAAAAGTCTTTAATGAACAAATGCTTTTCAAGAGACTCAAGTAAAAACAATGGAAGTATTAAAATTTTCAGTGCATTGTTCAAGGCTGCATCACTAGGAAAAGGCAGAGCTATGATCAGAAGCTATTAAATCTAGCCTCTTAACAACTATCTTACCTTTGTTATATATATATATATATATGTGTGTGTGTGTGTGTGTGTGTGTGTATGTATATATAAGTATATATATATGTGTGTGTGT
>NW_016821003.1:684687-705609 GCF_001698545.2 Rhinopithecus bieti | reverse complement strand
TATCTTACCTTTGTTATATATATATATATATATGTGTGTGTGTGTGTGTGTGTGTGTGTATATATATAAGTATATATATATGTGTGTGTGTATATATATATATATTTTTTTTTTTTTAGACGGAGTCTCGCTCTGTCTCCAGGCTGGAGTGCAGTGGCGCGATCTTGGCTCACAGAAACCTCCACTTCCCTGGTTCAAGTGATTCTCCTGCCTCAGTCTCCCGAGTAGCTGAGATTACAGGCACACGCCACCACACCCAGCTAATTTTTGTATTTTTAGTAGAGACGGGGTTTCACCATGTTGGCCAGGATGGTCTCGATCTCCTGACCTTGTGATCTGCCTGCCTCAGCCTCTCAAAATGCCGGGATTACAGGCGTGAGCCACCGCGCCCGGCCTCCTTTGTTATATGTTTTAAGTGGGAGATAGAAATTTTTCACTCTTCTGTCTATAATTTGTTTTTTATCCATTATTCATGATAAAACAGTATTTCTCTGGGATAGATAAAAAACTCATAGACTGAATTTTTTGTCCCTATCACTTGTATATGATGCTATTTTCTTTATAGTCCTCAATTTTCTGATCATTTAAATTGATTAGAAAACAAGGAAGCAGTGATAATGGATATTGTGTTTAGGGTAACATTGACAACTCTCTAAAATCCAATCATAATGATTTACACTGTCTAATCTGATAACTGTAGTCTTGCATGCCGTATCACCCCCCACTTGGCTGCTGAAAGCTCATCAGAATGGGAATGAGGACAAAAGGAGGAAAGAATTAGTATAAATCCATAATCATAATTCTAGAAAACACACTGTTCAACTTCTTTAGTACATATTATTTCAAAATGTTCTAATACACAAGTAGAAATGAAATTTTTCATTTAGCAAATGTGGAAACTTAACTCATTTTAATTAATCTGTGTCTTATCTATAAATTAGAATAGTATTTACAATCAGTCAGCTATTTCTTTATACACTAACTCCATAAAGGAGCTTAATCAATGGTAAGGTAGCCTTTCCTACCTGGACATATCCCTGAGAGAGAAGTGTGGAGTTCCCCCTTGACCACATGAATGTGATTAACACATTGTATTCCTTTTTGTTAACCATAATTGTGAACAAACGTGACGTAAGGGAGAAAAAATAATTCATACTTTTTATTTTATTGGAAAAGTTGCCAAGAAATGGAGAGTTTTCATAATCTCTGAAGGGCCACGCAGAATAAGGATCCTAATCTTTCTACTCTCTATTCATAGCTATATTCTTTAGAGAACTGTAATTCAAGCAAGATCCTATATAAAGAACATCCCCAAGGAGCTAAAACATAATTAAAATTCAAACTAATTACATCTTGAAGGAGAAAATATATTTTGTTACAAACATCCATAATCATTTACGTATATATAGATAGACGCATATATCTGTATCTATATATACATATATATACATTAGAAGATCTATATATATCTTCTAATGCATGTGCAAGGAGCTGTGGGACCTAAGGGAAATAAGCCTAGTGGGAGAAGCCCACATATATAGTCTAAGCAAGTGGATATAACTGTGCAATGATGGTTTCTCATAGATGCTGTTGGTGTCCCTCTAGGATCACTTACACTTAAGTGTACCTATCATATAGGATTGTTTTAAAGTAATATAGATAAAACATTTTTTACAATTTTTGACATGTCTCATGTTCAGTCATTGACACAGAAGTTAATGTTTATATTCTACTATACAGCAGAATCTCTGCAGTATGGAGTGTGAAGGTACCATCTCTGATTTTTGGAAGGGTTCAAGGCCTAAATCCCACTGAGCCTCAGCCTCTGGCCTCAGTCATGATGGTTTGTATCAAAGCCAAATTTTACTATGTGAGGCAATGTAAATGAGATTTTTTTTTTGAGACAGAGTTTCACTCTTGTTGCCTAGGCTGGAGCGCAATGGCACAATCTCCTCCCAGGTTCAAACAATTCTCCTGCATCAGCCTCCCAAGTCGCTGGGATTACAGGCATGTGCCACCATGCCTGGCTAATTTTTTTGTATTTTTCGTAGAGATGGGGTTTCTCCATGGCTGGTCTCTTGAACTCCTGACCTCAGGTGATCCACCCACCTTAGCCTCCCAAAGTGCTGAGATTACAGGCGTGAGCCACCGCATCCAGCCTGGCACACAGTTTCTTAACAAGACCTCTACCATATTTGGTTTACCAGCCAATTAATTGTACAACATGCTTTGTTCTTTTAAAAAGCTCTTATCTGGTAAATTCAGTCTTTGAAAGACTGATTGATTACAGTCTTGAGTTCAAACAGTGGGAAACGCCACCACATTACCAAATTTCTATTTCGCTTGATAAAAATATATAGGATTTTAAACTAAGCTAGTAGGCTTCAGATCTAGTAGGAGATCCCAGACAAAAGAAATCACGTACTAATGAGGGACTCACTTCCAAAAGGTAAGAGAAAAAATTAAAACTGATTCTAAAAGTGAAACTGAAAAGAACATATGTAAGAATCTTAGCTAGGTTACCTTGTTCTGATAATTTTCAAAAATATTTTTACTTAAAACCAAAGGACGTGCTAACTATTTTCAAGATGAAAAGGCTATTGGACATTGTATTAAAATAGTATTACCTTTGGTCACAATTCCAATATTAAGAGTGCCTATGAGAAAAAAAAATTGCAAAATATGTTTTGGAATATTTGAAGTCAGAGGATACTGTTGTTTCATCTTCACATTTTTAGTGCCTAGCCTAGTTGTTCTAGATTTTTTCCAATTGTCATTCCAGATTCCTTTTCTACTTTGACTCCTTGAATTCTCTGCCTTGGGCAGTGGATCTTCATAAACCACACTCACAGTTCACTTTACTCCCAGGTTCCTGTTACCTTTGACTAATGAGGACCCCAACAGAGACCCAAGGAAGTTATGGAGGACAGTCATGGCAGGATACTTATTCCCCAGTTTTTCTCCCTATGAGATCACCTTTAGCTTGCTGTGTTCTTGACCTAGAGTTACTGATTTCAAAGAGGCATCCTGCACTCTAGTATTTGTCAAACATCAACATGCATTCAAATCAACTTGGGAATTTATGAAAATACAGTTTTTATTCTGCCAGTCTAGGGTTGGACCTGAGATTGTTTCTTTTCCAGGTAGCTTCCAGGTGAAGTCAATATTGCTAGTTTGTGAACCACATTTTGACTAGTAAGACTTTATGTGACTGGGTCCTTTTGATTTCTGATTTCCTCCTTTGTCATATCCTTTTTGACCCAGTTGCAGCATTACAGTTGCAATGAGCTTGTGTGTTCTGCACTATCCCTTGTGGTCTCTTATATCACATACAGGCCTTTTAAAATATTATCTTTGAAAAGAAACCAAACCTTCCTCAATTAGCTGGTTGGTACCTTCTGAAACACCTGTTCTTGGCACATATAGTAATTCAATAAATGGGACATCAATCTCTCTGTATTACAATTATATAGTGGAGGTGGAACTTTTTAAAACATATATTCTGCTATATTTGTGTCTGACAAAAATTCACAGTATATAACTTGAAAGCGTGAAAGAATGACTTGATTTTGAACAGTTAAAAGATTGGTGGTGATAATGTGGTTTGGCTGTGTCCCCACCCAAATCTCATCTTGAAGTCCCACATGTTGTGGGAGGGACCTGGTGGGAGGTAATTGAATCATGGAGGCAGGTCTCTCCCATGCTGTTCTCATGACAGTGAGTAAGTCTCACAAGATCTGATGGTTTTGAAAACTAGAGTTTCCCGGCACAAGCTCTCTCTTTGCCTGCTGTCATCCATGTAAAATGTGACTTGCTCCTCCTTGCCCTTCCACCATGACTGTGAGGCTTCCCCAGCCACTTGGAACTGTGAGTTCTCCATTAAACCTCTTTCTTTTTAAAATTGCCCAGTCTTGGATATGTCTTTATCAGCATCATGAAAACTGGCTAATACAGGTGACTTTAAAAGTAAATAGCTTTCTCTTATTTTCTTATGACATTCAGTATAATGGCAGAGAAAACTGATACTAAGGTAAAGGAGGCAGTTACATAATTGAAACAACTTAATTTAGAAAATATTTGACATTTTCCCTGGGCATGTGAACGAAACACTAGCAAATCACACAAGTTGGCAACAAACCAACAATTTGGGAAAGAATATGACATTCCAGCATGTAGTCATTATAAAGCTTTTATACAATATTCAAAAACAGCTGAACTGGAACATATGCTATCTAAGGGAATTCCTTTTCCTTCAAAGTATGTATTTAATTAACATTAACATTTGTGAAATTTGGAAATGCTGAAATATGTAAAAAGCATATTCTGTAATAAGTAAGCTTAGCTATCCAGATTAGTTTCAACTACTAGCAAATGTCCACCAATTACTTCGGTATAAAAAGTCAGAATGAAAAGACAGCTGAATTTATTCAGCAAGTTCACTGAAATTTTACTGCTTGTCTATTATCTGCCATGCTATACAACAGATTCTGAATTTATTTATTTATTTATTTATTTTTATTTATTTATTTATTTATTTTTTGAGACAGAGTCTCATTCTGTCACCCAGGCTAGAATGCAATGGTGTGATCTTGGCTCACTGCAACATCCGCCTCCCAGGTTCAAGCGATTCTCCTGCCTCAGCCTCCTGAGTAGCTGGGATTCCAGGCACGTGACACCACACCCAGCTAATTTTTGTATTTTTAGTAGAGATGGAGTTTCACCATGTTAGTCAGTCTGGTCTTGAACGCCTGACCTCGTGATACGCTCACCTCGGACTCCCAAAGTGTCTGAATTTAAATTTTATATGACAGCTCCTGAGTTCAAGTCTCATCTTTATCATATAAGAACTAAGTAATCCCAAGAAACCACAATTAATTTGTTGAAAGCATTTTCAGAAAGCTAGTATATGTGAGAACATCCTTAACCATAAAGCATGGGCTAAAATTAGACTTTTTATAAATATGTAATATGCATGAGCTATTTTATGAACATGTCAAAAGGATTATATTTATAAATAAACTTTTATTCAGACATATATATCTTGATTCTTATTGATTCTTGCTTCCTGCTGTCTTTCATAGAGAAGAAGACAAGGAACAATAGTTAAGGAATATATTATTTTTTAATGCCACCTTCAGAATCGGTATCATCCATTAAAAAAATAGTTCATTTTTGTCAAGCAGTTTTAGACTCGCAGCAAAATTGAGCAGAAAGTTCAGTGTTTCCCTGTATCCTTTGTCTCCCCACTGGTACAACCTTTCCCGCTATCAACATTACACATTAGAGTGGCACATTTGTTACAGTCCATGAACATACATTGATGCTTTATTATCACTTGAAGTCTACGGATTCCATTAGGTTTCAGTCCTGGTGTACATTCTATGGGTTTGGACCAGGTATAATGACCGGTATCTACCATTATCATGCAGAATAGTTTCATGGCCCTAAAACTTTTCTGTGCTCTGCCTATTCCTCCCTCCCTCTTCTCTAATCTCTGGCAACCACTGATCTGTTTACTACCTTCATAGTTTTGTCTTTTTCATAATTTCATATAACTAAAATCATATAGTATGTAGGTTTTTCAGACTGCCTTCTTTTACATAGTAGTGTGCATTGAAAATTCCATCATGTCTTCCCATGGCTCGATATCTCATTTTTTCTTTAGCAGGGAATAATATTCAATTGCCTGGATGTACTACAGCTTTTTTATCCATTCATCTACTGAAGGACATCTCTCCTGCTTCCAAGTTTTAGTCATGATGAATAAAGTTGTTATAACCATTCCTTTGCAGATTTTTGTGTAGACACTTGTTTTCAACTCATTTGCGTAAGAAGTGTGGTTGCCAGAATGTATGGTAAGAGTTCATTTAGTTTTCTAATAAACCACCACACTGTCTTCAAAAGTGATTGGGCCATATTGCGTTCCTACCAGCAATGAATGAGATTTCCTGCTGATGAACATCCTCACCAGTAGCTGGTGTTAGCATTTCTAATTTTAGCCATTCTCATAGGTGTGAAGTGGTATCTCATTGTTTTATTTGCAATTCTGTAATGGTCTATGCTGTTGAGCATCTTTTCATATGCTTATTTGCATCTGTATACCTTCTTTGGTGGGTGTTTGCAGGTCTTTTGCTCATTTTTTAATTGGGTTAAGTTCTTTATATATTTTGAATAACAGTCCTTTATCAGATATGTGTTTTGCAAGTATTTTCTCCCAGTCTGCGGTCCTTATCTTCTCATTCTCTTGACAATGTCTTTTATAGAAAAGATATTTTTAATTTTAATAAAGTCCAGTTTATCAATCATTTCTCTTATGGATAATGTCTTTGGTGTTATATTTAAAAAGTCATCATCATAACCACAATAACCTGTATATTCTCCTGTTATATTCCAAGAGTTTTACAGTTTTTGGTTTTGCACTTAGGTCTACGATCTGTTTTGAGTTCATTTTTGTAAGGGGTCAAAGGTCTATGTCTAGATGCATTTTTATTGCATTTGGATATCCATTTGTTCCAGCACCATTTGCTATGTTTCACCCAATTTTAGAACTAGTAAAAGCTATTTGGGAGAAAAAAACCTAGGCAGCAAGTTGGACTTACACATATTTTTCTAATGCAACATGAAAATAACCCTACTCTACCTCCAAGAAGAAAAGCTATTTAGGCCGGGAGAGGTGGCTCACACCTGTAATCCCAGCACTTTGGGAGGCTGAAGCAGGCAGATCACTTGAGGTCAGGAGTTCAAAACCAGCCTGGCCCACATGGTGAAACCTCGTCTCTACTGACAATACAAAACAGTTAGCTGGGCCTGATGGCGCGCTTGTAATCCCAGCTACTTGGGAGGCTGAGGCAGGATAACTGCTTGAACCCAGGAGGTGGAGGTTGCAGTTGAGCCGAGATCATGGCACTGCACTCCAGCATGGCCGACACAGCAAGACTCCATCTCAAGAAAAAGACAAAAAGAAAAAAGAAAAGAAAAGGAAAGACGGTATTTAGGCAACAAACATTTAATGCATTCTCTTGAAGAAAAATTGAATGCAAATTGAATACAACAGAAAATGAACAAGAAGAGAGGGATCCCAGAATGATCCTTGTGGGCCACAGTACAAAGCTGTATCTATCCCACTGTGTCTGTGGTTGCTGTGCTTGTGATAAAACTTTTATAAACTTGTATTGCCCATGGCATCTTCACTAAGGCAGATCACTGTGAAAAATGCCATAGAGACCTATTTAGTCGATGGTAGCCTGCTCAGCTCATTCCTCTCAGTACTAGTGCCTACATCCTATGGGTTGTGGGCCAAAGATAGCAAGAATTCCTTCCAGGGGCACCATAAGATGGGGCTTCAGTATAAATACTCAAAATGGAGATTGTTAAGGAGCAATGAAAATTTAGCAATGTGGTTTAGGTAAAGTAACAACACATATAATTGTGCGTTAAAATACTCAGTATTATAAAGTTGAGCCATCTTCAATAGAGTTCTATAGAAGTAGAGCCTGAGTAGAGACTATTTGTGAAAAGCATTCATAGAAGAAATGTTCTTACGACAATCCCACAAGAAAGTGAAGCAAGCAGGATAGAGAGGAGAAGTTAAGGAACTATATCATATCAGCTGGAATCTAGTCTCAGCTGATTCCACTGCAAGCTCTGAAGCCTAAATGACGCCATGGTTTTGAATTACATGGAAGTAAGGGGACTGAGTTGTTGTACTGGGTCATTCCATTATTGGCTGCAGGCTGCCCCAGGGAAGGACATACACTCTCAGGCACTTCCTAGTGAGGTGGCTCCCAAAGGCAATTTTCTACAGAAGAAACAGTTATGAGGTGGCAGCTGAGAACGCACTACAACTGGGGCATTCAAAGAGATTATAGCTTAGCAGCATCTATGAGAGGCCATCTTTGCACCAGTAGAACGAGTTGGTTCTCCAATGTTTATTTTGTCAAGCATAACCTCTCCATAATTCTGGTTGGTCACAAGATGGGGAGAAATTTATAAGAGGAAGGCAGGTGAAACAAATTTCACTAGTCTTGCAGTTGTCCTAAAACCATAACAGCATCTGTTGTTTCTACTAGCTTTCTAATTTCCCCTCTTCCTTGGCTACCTGTTCCATTGGTCTACATGGCTTTCAATGTGCAATACCAGACTCTCATCCCTGAGGGGCCTCAAGTCCTTGTTAGCATGTTCTCATCAGGCTGTAGCTACAGTAATTCCACACTTAAATTTATATTTGGGCTTAGAAATATCAAGAGATGTCTCAGTGGATCACCCGACTGCAAAATGTATGCCTCCCTGCCAGCATTAAATGGCAGCAGAGCTACTTAAAGTGTTGTAACTCCTTTCTTTTTCTGCTCACCTTCTAGCCTAAAGTTCCCAGATGGTGGGCATGGCATTGAGTCAAGTGAGACTCTTGCTATGTGTCTTGGTAGGGAAAGTCCCCATCTGGAACCCAGACCTCTGGGCCCACACAGCCTACGTATAGGGAAGGAGAAGAAAGCTCTAATACCTCAAGTGATAAGTGGAAGTGATGGTGGGAGTGGTCACTCTTCTTCTCAAAACTTGTTTCTCATGCTTTTTTTTTTTACATCTTAGGTACCTAACTCAATTTAAGGTATATACTGCATCTCAAAAGATACAGTACTTTCAGGGAGTGTCACTCCCAAGTTGATTCCTCAGCAGCATATTTTAAAGACAATTCCCATACTCTTTCAGGGCAGCAACTTCAGAATGCTCTTGTTTGCAGCAAACATAGTGAATCTCGAAGTCATGCGCCCAGGGATGCTCCTTTGTCTTAAAGTTGCAAAGTGTGTCCCTTGACCCAAAGTAAAGCTGTACAGTATCCTGTGTCAGTAGGTCAGACACTCTGAGTCCTCAGGTAATGGTTAGGCACTCGGGGCAAAAAAGAAAAGCACACATAAAGAATGGTCAATATCTGTTTGGATAAGTTATCGCCCTTGTTAGAGAAAAAGGAGTTTAATGTAATCAACTTTCCACCAAAGGGCTGGCTGTTCTTCTGGAAAGATGGGACTATATCAGGGGCACAGTGTAGGTCTTATTTGCTGACTGATGGAACACTCATCAGCGGCAGGAGCTAAATCACACTTGATGGCTGGGTGCAGTGGCTCACGCCTGTCATACCAGCACTTTGGGAGGCCGAGGCAGGAAGATCTCCTGAGGTCAGGAGTTCAAGACCAGTCTGGCCAACATGGTGAAACCCCGTCTCTACTAAAAATGCAAAAATTAGCTGGGTGTGGTGGTGGGCACCTGTAATTCCAGCTACTCGGGAGGCTGAGGTAGGAGAATTGCTTGAACCCAGCAGATGGAGGTTGCAGTGAGCCAAGATTGCACCACTGCACTCTAGCCTGGGTGAGAGAGTGAGATATCATCAAAAAAAAAAAAATCACACTTGATGAAAGGGGACTATGCTAGGATGCTTATCTCATGATTCATTGATCAAAGGTCACTGTGGCAACTCCATTCAAAAGTCTATTGCATAAGCATCCAGGTGGTCAAGAAAATAGGTTTGCTAACTCAACTCTCTGAGTCATCCTATTCTTCTTATTCATTGCCTCTTTTGTAGTGGGGGCTCTCTGATAGGCACTAACATCTAATACAAGAGTCCGGCACTTTGAGCCAACTTCTTTAGGAATCTTCGATGCCTCTTCCTACAGTCTTCTTGTCTCAATTTTCTAATCTTCCTATACAGTGGTGCTTTCTATATACATGGCTAGTAGATTAGCATAAGTGGAATGAAGGAGAGAGACAAACATAGTAGTTGAATTGTCCATTAGAAATAAGAGAGGCAAAGAGATGGCCAAGTCAATACAGAAAATAAACACCAACGTTTATGTTTTAACTTTATGTACAACAGGAATATATGAAGGTGTTGACACTTCTGGGGAATAGCCTAGAAATGACTTAGGGAAAGATTACTCTGACAGTGGTATTGGATTGGAAGACAAGGAGGCCAGTTGGTAGAGAGGGGATGATAATGGTAGCAAATGCCCCAGTTCTGACATACAATGAAGTCTGTGAAAATGAAAAAATGATGAGTTTGATAGATGTTAAAAAGGTTGAATCTAGAATTTGGTGATTGATTAAGATGTAAAGTTTAGTGGAGATTAAATTTTTAAAAGTTCAGGGAATTTGGGCATTATCTGGTCTCTCAGGACAATAGGATAATTCTGTATTCAGCAAGTTAAAAGCACCTAACAGAAAAATACAGATGGTGCTCACACCTGGTGTTTAAAAGATCTTTCTTTCTATAATTATCACACTATGTATATTCTGTAATAATATTCTTCATAATTGGTACAGTATTGTTGCATTAGCTTTTGAAATGTGTGTTTTTGCTTCAAATACACTGAACCACAGCTTCAGCTGCTTTAATTTTTTCTTCCCTTCTGGAAGTTAATAATGCTCCTGAAAAAGCAATTAAACTGAAAAATAAAGCTTCATTTTGAAGCATAAGCAGCTTGCAACCTGGTTTAATGCTGAGACGGCACTAATAACACAGCACTTATGATCTAAGGGAGAAAATGAAAAGTCTTTATTATTTCCCCAAATGATGAAACAACCAGGGCCTAAAGACACAGTATCACCATTTATTGCACTAGATAACGTGCATTTTTGTAAATGAAATGCTTACTTCTGAGCATTATATCCTCCACTTTAGTGATTTGGCTAAATAGTTAATTTGATCTCAAAACATAAAGAGCTCTAATGTCATTTCAAGACTCAGAAGCCAACTAGAAAGGTGAGAGGAAAACAAAACTAAGCAGAGCCAATGAGGCAGCCTCTACCCGGAGGTACCTGATGGGGCATGAATACTCATTTGTTTGAACCCAGAGGAAATAATCTTCGTATTTTAAGATCAGGCTATTGTAAGAAAACCTTCTTTCTAATCCCAGCACTGCTTTCCACAAGGCGAAGGATTAGACAGCCAGGTTATTTCAGTAAAATAAAAGTAAAACTTGGCTTTTAAATGTGAGATTTAAGCCTTGCTTTCTCTATTAGCCTCGAGAAATTGGACCCACTCTTGTAGTTGGCATCCTGAGTGGTTTTAGCACAGAAAAAAAAAAAAAAGCTTTTCACAGACAGCCCTTATGCTCCAGAAATGAGCACATCTTAATTCAATTTGACCCTACATTAGGAAACTGCTATCCTAAAGAGAAAACTTTGTATTTAAAGTAAAAGCCACTTTAAACAAATGATTTAAAGTTAATAAAATACCTAGTATTTCAAAACTTTCAACACCACCACTAATGGTCACATGGTCACTATGCTAACCTCTTCTGATGGTAGTCAGTAGGTGATTAGGATGAGGATTGCGTCTTCTAAAAGAAAGCCATGTATCTCTCATTAGCATAGACACTCTCATGCCATGCAGCGTACACTGATTCTGAGAGCAGAGCAAAGTATATAATGCTTGTTTTCTTTCCAGAAATAGATTCAAGCTCTATGATAACAGAGGAGAAGGAATCTATGCCTTATTCTACTATCAACCCCAATTATTCCTCATTGGTTGCTGGAAAATTCTGTTGGCAGCCCTTATTTTATTTCAGGTACTTTCTAAATCCCCTCTCTTCTCTCTCTAAATGGTTTTAGGTAACTTCTTTATCCAAATAATTTCAATTTCCTCAAAGAGCACATTTTTTCAGTTTAACTTTTCTTGTAGTGAAGATCTGTTTTCACCTTTTGTGTGTATGAGAAAGTCCAGTTGACTTTACAACCCAAGCATTAGGAGCACCAACTCCTCCACCCTTGCAGTTGGAAATGCGTGTATAACTTTTGATTCCCCCAAAACCTAATGACTAATAGCCTACTGTTGACAGGAAACCTTGTAGATAACATAAACAGTTGACTAACACATACACTACTACCTGCATATATTTTATACATTCATTACAAACCTAGCTTTTTCTTAATTTTTTCAATATTTCTAAGCTACAAGCTTCATCTGTAATTTTTTTCAAATTACACTTTAAATTCTGGGATACATGTGCAAAATGTGCAGGTTTGTTACATAGGTATACACGTGTCACGGTGGTTTGCTGCACCCATCAACCCGTCATCTACATTAGGTATTTCTCCTAATGCTTTCCCTCCCCTAGTCCCTCCCCCCGCACAACAGGCCCCAGTGTGTGATGTTCCCCTCCCTGTGTCCATGTGTTCTCATTGTTCAACTCCCACTTATGAGTGAGAACATGCAGTGTTTGCTTTTCTGTTCCTGTGATAGTTTGCTGAGAATGATGGTTTCCACCTTCATCCATGTCCCTGCAAGGGACATGAACTCATCCTTTTTTATGGCTGCGTAGTATTCCATGGTGTATATGTGCCACATTTTCTTTATCCATTCTATCATTGATGGGCATTTGGGTTGGTTCCAAGTCTTTGTTATTGTGAACTGTGCTGCAAGAAACATAAGTGTGCATGTGTCTTTATAGTAGAATGATTTACAATCTTTGAGGTATATACCTAGTAATGGGATTGCTGGATCCTTGAGGAATCCTTGAGGAATTCTTCTAGATCCTTGAGGAATTGCCACACTGTCTTCCACAATAGTTGAGCTAATGTACATTCCCACCAACAATGTAAAAGCATTCCTATTTCTCCACAGCCTCTCCAGGATCTATTGTTTCTTGACTTTTTAATAATCACCATTCTGACTGGTGGTGTGATGATATCTCATTGTGGCTTTGATTTATATTTATATTTCTATTTATATTTGATTATATTTATAGATGATATCTGACTGGTGTGAGATGATATCTCATTGTGGCTTTGATTTATATTTCTCTAATGATCAGTGATGATGAACTTTTTTTCATATGTTTGTTGGTCGTATAAATGTCTTCTTTTGAGAAGTGTCTGTTTATTGGCCGCATAAATGTCTTCTTTTGAGAAGCGTCTGTTCATATCCTTTGCTCACTTTTTGGTGGGTTTTTTTTTTCTTGTAAATTTGTTTAAGTTCCTTGAAGATTCAGGATATTAGACCTTTGCCAGATGGGTATGGTGAAAAAATTTTCTCTCATTCTGTAGGTTGTCTGTTCACTCTGATGCTAGTTCCTTTTGCTAGCACTGAATTTTAAATGCTGACCTACTTATTATTGCTTTATACTGGGTTCAACGTGGACGGTATCTTATACAAATACCTTTCAGGAATCGCCACTCTTCTCTTCTCCCATCACTCTACCCACACCTACACCCGCCCTGATTGGCTGCAGTTATAAGTAGTGTAAGAAGTAGGAAATCTAATTATAGCCATAAAAAAAAGTGAAGTGAAGTGAAGCTAAAGCAGTGACGTTACAGTCCACTCTGCACTGTGGCTTTGGTGGAACAACAGAACTCAAAGCTGACACTAATTTTATTTTTTTGTATCTAAAAGTTTAAAACAGCAGAAATTATCACTACTGAAGTGTTGAAGGGGCAGTGTGAAAATCTTTAAGCTTATCCCTTGCCCCCCAAAAGTTCCATTATTTAGTACAAAACTTGACTTGATAAGCATTCAGTTCAATCATGCACAATGTCATTGCTAGTCTGTGCAATGCCTTCCTCTTATTTCTATTGATGATTGATTGATTCATTCATTATTTTGCACTTTATTCTTATAATCACAATTATTCTCCTTCCTCAAAAGGAATACATGCAAATATTTTTAATAAATGTCCTTGTATATGTACATATTGTGAACAAGAAGGGCTTTTTCTCTTTTAGAGTAATTTTTGACTTATAGAAAAGTTGTGAAGATAGTACAGAGGGTTCCCATATACCCCAAACCCTGTTTCCTCTGTTATTCACATCTTACCTTAATAGGGTATATGTGTCACACTAATCAATCAATATTAGTGTATATTTATTCATTAAGCACCATACTTTATTCAAATTTCTTTAATTTTTCCTTAATGTTCATTTTCTGTCCCAGGATCCCCCCAGGACACCATGTTACGTTTAACCATCATCTCTCCTTCGCCTTCTCTGCTCTGCAACAGTTTCTCAGACTTTACTTGTTTTGGTTGACCTTGACACTGAGGAGTACTGGTCATGCATTTTGTAGAATGCCCCTCAATCTGGGTTTGTCTGCTGTTTTTCTCATGGTTAGACAGGGGTTGTGAGTTTGGGGGTAGACGACAGAGCTAAAGTGCTATTCTCAACACATCATGCAAGGGTTCATGTCATAAATATGACTTATCACTGATGATGTTATAAATACAAGCACAAGAATACAAAGAAGAAAATTAGCATTTCTACTATAATGCTTGTTTCTGTTTTGGCAACAAGACTAGAGTTGATACTTAGATACTTATTCCTGTTGCTACCCATTCCATGTTCCTTTTGTCCTCAGCCAGCACTTCAGTGGCCTTTGCAGTGACCCAAACTTTTATTCCTAAAGAGTATGAGTGAATACTGTTTCTGGTTAATTTGATTGCAGAAATCTGTTTGCTTTTATTGCTAAACATAGGAGTACTCGGAGATTCCTAGAAAAGTCCCTGGGTTCCAGACATAGTCCTCCCCATAGAGAAGTAGCAAACTTATTCCTATTGATAACCATGTTCCACATTGGGACCAATAAAAAAGGAATCACTAGTTTGCCCATTGGTTCAATGGCTACATTAATGGTTCCAATTCAGTGGGGCCATCGTGCCTTCTGGTTGAATCAGCCCTCTCTCTTCAGACCCCTAAAACAGCAGAGCTGAATTTTCTGGACTGAAGCAAGAATTCTATGAGCAGATGATTAGCAGTAATGGAGAAGATCCATTCCTGCTGTCATCTTTTGGCTCCTAAATGTGAATTTCAGCTATGGGAGAACAAGTACTATATATTGGTCACTGGTCTAGAGCACACAGATCATTCTGTAGGATAACTCACAAGCCCTCAAGGTTTTTGTCACATGGCTGCAGCTTTAATGGAGTCTTAAACAGGTAATTTCAGTATTCTTTCAGGCAACTTTTTAGGGTGATGGGGTGCATGGGCAACATGGCAACAATGATGCCCAATAAACCTGTTTTCTTTTATTTTCCTTTTTTTTTTTTTTTTTGAGATGGAGTCTCGCTCTGTCATGCAGGGTGCAGGCTGGAGTGCAGTGGCATGATCTCAGATCACTATAACCTCTGCTTCCTGGGTTCCAGCGATTCTCCTGTCCCAGCCTCTCAAGTAGCTGGGATTACAGGCACATACCACCACGCCTGGCTAATTTTTGTATTTTTAGTAGAGACGAGGTTTCACTGTGTTGGCCAGGCTGGTCTCAAGTTCCTGATCTCAAGTGATCCACCTGCCTTGGCCTCCCAAAGTGCTAGGATTACAGGCACGAGCCACTGCACCCAACCTCGACCTGTATTCTTGTAAAAGAGATTCACTGATCAGAAGCAACATAAAGTGGTGTCCAATGGCAGTAAATAAGGCACTGTATAAATTCACAGATGCTGATGCTTGAAAAAGCTTAATAACCAAAGAAGAAAAATTCATGTCCAGAATAAGTATCTATATCTAACAAGGAAAAAATCACTGACCTGCCACGTTGGAAACGACTGCGAATCAGTTAGGGTCCCAGTAGGAAACAGATGACATCCACAAGGGTTAATTAAGGAAAATTTAATAATGGGCTGTTTACAATGGCATGGTTCAGGGTGCGGAAAACTCATAAAGATAGGTTCAGCTGGGGAGATGTTACCCACTTGGGCCTGGGGTTGGGAAGCAGCAAGGAGCAGATACAGAGCTGGAGCACCTGCTTATAGAAGAGGCACCACCCATGGGAGTGCTGGCTTTAGATAGAGGCAACTTTTCAGGGAGGGACCTGGGGAGTGAAATCCTCTGCTCCACTCTGCTGTTGTTCTCAGCCCTCCTTCTTGCGTTCACCCATTAATCAACACCACCTAGAAGTCTGAGGATAAGGGAGCCTGCTGAGTAGTCCCCATGTAGTCTCCATAGGTCAGCCTTTGGGAGCACGAGCATGTTAGAAAAGGCACAAGTCAAGTAGTGAGTGGTAAGTGGTGCTGGAGGTCTACATAGAAATCATCTACTCCACCCTTTTCACTGGGCAGCCTCCATCCTATCCTTTTTCCAGATGAAAGTTCCTAACACAGAAGACATAAATTTCCACTGGCTACCTATTAAGCAGGGGACATCGACAAGATTATCCTCCCTTCTCAAAGCTTAACAATTAGCTCTCACCAATACTTTCCTATAATATTCCAAGGGGAACAAATAAAAGAAGTAATAATCGGCATAAATCACAGCTACTCTAGTAACCCCCTTTGTAGCTGGGCATGAGGCAAGGGTTGATGGCAAAGGAAGCTGAGTTCAGATGCCCCTAGCTGCAAGACAGTTCTGCCTACAAGAAGGAAGACTTCCATGTAGAGATTTGGAGTTTGGGTGGGTTCCTTCACCCATATTAGGAGTGTGTGTGTGGAAGATGCAGTTATTAGGAATACAGGATCAGGAGGCCCAAGGTAAAACACTTGTCCTTCTCCAAGGAATGACTGTTTCATCCAAATGCTAAAAAGTCCCATGAAACAAAATCATCTCCAAAGGGAGCCTGGACTGAAGCTACTGGGCATTGACCGACTTGCTAGAACTGCAGGAAGAGTGGTGCATGGGGACAGAGGGTGGACATTTCACTCAGGTAGGGGGAACTATCACCTGTGGTCAGAACTCAGAGACAAGGGGCAACTTCATCAAGACCAAATTAAAACATTGAGTCATGTTTGGTTTGCAGATGGATGGAATTTTATATGAAGTAACCCAGTCCATTGACCCTAAAATGAGACCTGGGAATGAAAAGTAGAGGGACTGGAATGTTATGTTCAAAAGTGCCGCTTCCTTCATGCCTCATTATCCCCATTCTCTAATACACTCCTTTGACAAGTAAAGACTTTGATCCAGGAGGGAGGGAGCCTGATCCTAACTGATCCATCACATTCAGGAGTCCTACCCTACCCAGAGTTAAGGCTCTTTCTAATTAACCTGGAGACTGGACCTCATCCCTACGATGTGTCAGTGGGATAGGACAATGGCAAAGACATGTCTTGAGGACAGAATTCATATAGTCAGGATTAAAACTGAGGTTGATGGAATATCTGATTAGTCCACAAACGGGTATCAGTGTCTTTCAAAAATGACTTGGGGGCAATTAGGGCATCTCTTGTGATTACCAGATACTTGTGATTACCAGAAGTCTGCAGAAAACATGCTTAGCTGATGTAGACATACTAAAGCCTGGGGACTTTTGCAGAAAAAGCCCTGTCCAGATGATGGTCTGTTTCAGAAAATGCATACCCACTCCACTTAGACCCAGTAAAACATAGAACTATTTCAAGTCTAAAACTCTGTCCTTCACCTAAGGAGATAAAAGCTGACCAGGTTCTGTCCTTCTTCTGTTTTTAAAGCTGGCCAAAGAGGTAGGGGCAGAAAGAGACCAAGTATCCACAGAAAGAATTAGGAAGAGAAAATATTAGAGACAGGCTGGTGACACTAGCCACGTCTGAGTAGCTAGCACCAGTGTGGAGATAGCAGGTCAGATGGGAGCTGCAATGGAAGCTTCCAGCTTCAGGTAGCAGCACAGGGGAACTCCTTCCCAAGACTGTATTCATTGCCTACAGTGCTGTAAGCATTTACCACAAATTCAATGGCTTAAAACAGCACAAATTACATTTTATCATTCCTAAATTCAAAATGGGTCTTGCTGAGCTAAAATCAAAATATTGGCAGAAGTACATTTCTTTCTCAAGGCTCCCAGGGAGAATCCTTCTCCTTGGTATTTCCAGCCTCACAAGGCCACCCTGTTTCTTGGCTGCTGACCCTTTTTCTTTATCTCCAGAGCCAGTGACGGTGGGTTGTGTTCTTACATCGTATCACTCCACCTTTTCTCCTCTTCTTTCTCTTCCACATTTTAAAACCTTGTGATTACACTGGGGTCTCCTGGCTTATGCAGGATAATCTCCATATTTCAAGGTTGGTTGGTATGCAAGCTGATTTTGCTTCCTTAGTTTTCCTTACCATGCCAAATAACACACTACAGGTTCTACAGACTGTGCCACGGACATCTTGGGGCTGGACAGAAACCACTATTCTACCTACCACAAATTGCCTTAAGAAGCAACAGTTGAACCAACAGGGCCCCGGTAACCTCAACACAGGGATCCACCTGGATCTAGTATCATGAAGAAAAGGCTATCTCGCTCAAAGAAAGTGGGAAAGCGGCAGGAGAGCTGAGTTTTCCCTGAGCCCAATCGCAATAGGGTCACGCCAAGCCAATCAGCACTTTATTTTTCCCAGAGCACCAAGTAGGTCCTCAAGTGAAGTGCCTATGAAAATATATGAGGCTGGAATTCAAAGTACTAGATAGTGGGTCGCAAGTGACAGGTGTGTTCTTGACAATAAATGACAGAGAGCTGAGCCACTACCTGAGGTAGAGGCAGGACACGCTGGGCCAATTTGGCTTAAGGAGCAAAACCCACCCAACCATGCTTGTGTGGTCATCTGTAAGGGAGGATGCAGGCAGGGATCATAAGAAGGAAGATAGCATGTAGGGTGGGAACAGAAGCAGGAGCTGGGGAATGTCAGAGCTGATGGAGACAACTTCCATTCCTCAGCTGTTGTCTCAGTTTGGTTCCCCCAGAAGATGATACCAGCAAATACTGCTATGGGATGGGGAGTATGACATGGAAGGGAAGCCAACCAATGTAGTGTGCCTTCATGAGCCGGTCACTTATGGGGAGCTGGAACTTTATCCATGAAGACCTCTGGAAGCATTGTCCCAGAGGTGTCCCGAAGGGTGAGAGAAGCTGGGGCATTTATCTATCAACTTTCACTTATCTTTAAAGTCTTCTTCCAAGGCATTAACCTCCCATCACTTTTGGCCTACCCTGCATGTGGCTGAACATGTCTCCCCTGCCAGTGGAAGCCTACAGCAGGGAGCAACATGTATGAATGATAACGAAGCATCTGAGCACAGCATCAGCAGCATCTGATGGAGGAGGATGGAGGAAGGCACGATGGGAACTCTCCAGGCTAAGGAGGGTTATCAACAAGAAGACTCAGAGGTTCCCTATGGAAGGCTCAGGTTTGTCACGAGGGTTCTTTTCAGAGTTCCAGCCCAGTATGTCAAGCAGCATGCAGAAATGAATACCTAACTACTCTTCATATTTGCCTCCCATGTGCAGACTCTACGGACAGATGAAGGCTGAACAAAGGCACACAGTAATTATACACAGTAATTTATCTTCCAGGGTGGTATGTATAAAGCCCTCCCCACCAAATGGAGTCTAAGAGATTTTATTTTGATAGCTCCTCAGTAATGGACAGTGGAAGGAAAAGTACACATAGGAAAGAATATTTCAGGTATGGGATTTAAGTTGTCTTCAGACTGTGAGCAAAACAGGACAGAAGAGAATAACATTTTTTCTAGAGAAATCTAAGCTATGTTCGTTGTCTAATGTCAAAGAGTTGGAAAAACACGTTGAACAGAGGTTAAGTATAATATCTGAATCCTACAGCACTATAAATCATCCATTGTCATAGCGCAGAAGGAATATAGCCAGCACAAAGCCCATAAAAATGCTAAAGAAGATTAATACATTTCTGCTTGAATTGAGGACACCTTGGACTGCTTGCTAAGGAGTAGTAGCTTTAAGTAAAGGACTTGAAGAGTGTCCTTAGCTGGTTAGAACAAAGACACAGTTTGCCTTCATTTCCCTGTTGGCTTTCAACAATTTACAAAGAGATCTTGAGGTAAAGGAAAAGGTTAATGAGGATGTGAAATATATAGCAGCATTTGTTTATTTAGATGAGATAATTATTTTCACCAGCACCAGAAGAATAGAAGCAAGGTCCTTTGGATATCTGTTCCCCTTAGGAAAATAGTTTAATGTTGTCCTTAGACATGTGTCAAGTTCCCTGCACCTTTGTTAGTGGACACAGAGGTCCCAGCCTGGAGACAGTATTGACCTTGAAACTCTATCCGTAATCAACAATGGCCATGAACCAATTGTAGCAAACTCAAAAATAAAAAAAAATTGCTTCAGAGGTTTCTAGAGGTTTTAGAGTACTCCTAGATTTCAGACCTCACAATATCTTAAAGCAGGGTTGAATTTGGAAGACTGAGCCCTTCCAAAAAGAAAGGAAAAGACCATAGGATAAATGATACTCATTATCATCAACTGGCCTCAATTCATTAATTATAAAGAATTTTAAAATATCTTAGGGAATTTTAACCGAGGTTTGCCGAGGAATAATTCCAGCTTGGTAAGCCATCCAACTCTTTAAAACAGATTTTTTAAATGATTAATTCTTTTTCAAATAATTTTATTAAGTTCAGGGGTATAGTGTGGTTTGTTACATAGGTAAACATGTGTCATGGAAGTTTTTTGTACAGGATGTTTCATCACCCAGTTATTAAGCCTAGTAACAGCAGTTTTCCCCACCCTCTGACAGTGTGTGTTGTTCCCCTCTGTGTGTCCATCTGTTCTCATCATTTAACTTCTACTTATAAGTGAGAACATGCAGTGATTGATTTTCTGCTCCAACCCTAGTTTGCTAAGTATGATGGCCTCCAGCTTCATCCATGTCCCTGCAAATGACATAGTAATTATTTCTTTCTCTTTCTCTTTCTTTCTTCTTTCTTTCTTTCTTTCTTTCTTTCTTTCTTTCTTTCTTTCTTTCTTTCTTTCTTTCTTTCCTTTCTTTCTTTCTTTCTTTCTTTTTCTTTCTTTCTTTCTCTTCTCTTCTCTTTCTCTTCTCTTTCTCTTTCTTTCCTCCTTTCCTCCTTTCCTTCCTTCTTTCCTTCTTTTCTTTCTTTCTTTCCTTATTCCTTCCTTCCTTCCTTCCTTCCTTCCTTCCTTCCTTCCTTCCTTCCTTCCTTCCTTCCTTCTTCCTTCCTTCCTTCCTTCCTTCCTTCCTTCCTTCCTTCCTTCCTTCCTTTCTTTCTTTTCT
>NW_016821003.1:666884-684634 GCF_001698545.2 Rhinopithecus bieti | reverse complement strand
CTTTCTTTCTTTCTTTCTTTCTTTCTTTCTTTCTTTCTTTCTTTCCTTTCTTTCTTTCTTTCTTTCTCTTTCTTTCTTTCTTTCTCTTCTCTTCTCTTTCTCTTCTCTTTCTCTTTCTTTCCTCCTTTCCTCCTTTCCTTCCTTCTTTTTCTTTCTTTCTTTCTTTCCTTTCATTCCTTCTTACCTCCTTTCCTTTCTTTCTTCCCTTCCTTCCTTCCTTCCTTCCTTCCTTCCTTCTTCCTTCCTTCCTTCCTTCCTTCCTTCCTTCCTTCCTTCCTTCCTTCCTTTCTTTCTTTTCTTCTCTCTCTTTTTGAAGGAGTCTCACTCTGTCACCCAGGCTGGAGTGCAGTGGCATCATCTCAGCTCACTGCAACCTTTGCCTCCCAGGTTCAAATGATTCTCCTGCCTCAGCCTCCCAACAGCTGGGATCACAGGCACCCACCTACCACATCCAGCTAATTTTTATATGTTTAATGGAGACAGGGTTTCACCATGTTGGCCAGACTGGTCTCCAACTCCTGACCTCAGGATGTCCGTCCACCTCAGCCTCCCAAAATGCTGGGATTACAGGCGTAAGCCACTGCACCAGGCAAATATTGTTCCTTTTGATGGCTGCATAGTATATCATGGTGTATATGTACCACCACATTTTCTTCATCCAGTCTATCAGTTATGGGCACTTAGGTTGCTATTGTGAACAGTGCTGCAATAAACATATGCTTGCATGTGTCTTTATAATAGAGTAACTTATATTTCTTTGGGTATATACCTAGTAATGAAGTTGCTGAATCTAATGGTATTTCTGTCCTTGGGTCTCTGAGGAATTGTGGCACAATAGCTGAACTAATTTACACTCCTACTGACTGTGTAAAAGCATTCCTTTCTCTCTGCAACCTTGCCAGCATCTGTTGTTTTTTTGACTTTTTAATAGCAGCCATTCTGACTGGAGTGAGATGATATCTCATTGTGGTTTTGATTTGCATTTCTGTAATGATTAGTGATGTTGAGATTTTTTTCTCATATGATTGTTGGCCACATGTATGTCTTCTTTTGAAAAGTGTCTGTTCATGTCCTTTGCCCACGTTTTAACAGGGTTATTTGGGTTTTTTCTTGCAAATTTGTTTAAGTTCCTTATAGATGCTGGATGTTAGACCTTTGTCAGATGGATAACTTGTAAAAATTTTCTCCCATTCTGTAGGTTGTCTGTTTACCCTGTTGATAGTTTCCTTTGCTGTGCAGATGCTCTTTAGCTTAATTAGGTCCCATTTATCAAGTTTTGCTTTTGTTGCAATTGCTTTTGACTTCGTCATCATAAAACCTTTACTCATGTCTATGTCCTGAATGGTATTGCCTAGGCTGTCTTCCAAGGTTTTTATAGTTTTAGGTTTTACATTTAAGTCTTTAATCTATCTTGAGTTAATTTTTGTATATGGTGTAAGAAAGGGTTCCAATTTCAATCTTCTGCATATGGCTAGAGAGATATCCCAGCACTATTTGTTGACTAGGGAATTCTGTCCCCATTGCTTGTTTTTGTCAGGTTTGTTGAAGATCAGATAGTTGTAGGTGTGCAGTCTTATTGCTGTGTTCTGTATTCTGTTCCATTAATCTATGTGTCTGTTCTTGTACCAGTACCACGCTGTTGGTTACTGTAGCCCTGTTGTATAGTTTGAAGTTGGGTAGCATGATGCCTCCAGTTTCATTCTTTTTGCTTAGGATTGCCTTAGTTATTTGGGCTCATTTTTTGTTCCATATGAATTTCAAATTAGTCTTTTCTAGTTCTGTGAAGAATGTCAATGGTAGTGTAATAGGAATAGCACTGAATCTATAAATTGCTTTGGGTAGTTATGGCCGTTTAAACAATATTGATTCTTCCTATCCATGAGCATAGAATATTTTGTTTGTGCCATCTCTGGTTTCTTTTCTTTTCTTTTCTTTTTTTTTGGAACAGTGGTTTGTAGTTCTCTTTGTTCTCTCTCTTTCTTCTCCCTGGTTAGCTGTTTTCCCAGGTATTTTATTGTTTTTGTGGCAATTGTGAATGGGATGATATTCCCGATTTGGCTCTCAACTTCACTGTTGTTGATGTACAGGAATGCTAGCAATTTTTGCACACTGAATTTGTCTCCTGAGACTTTGTAGAAGTTGCATATAAGACTAAGAAGCTTTTGGGCTGAGACAATGGAGTTTTCTATATATAGAATCACACAGATATAGAATCATGCCCTCTGCAGTTTGACTTCCTGTCTTCCTATTTGGATGCCCTTTATTTCTTCCTCCTGCCTGATTGCCCTGGCCAGAACTTCCAATACTATGTCAAATAGGAGTGATTTTAGAGAGCATTTATGTTTTGTGCCAGTTTTCAAGGGGAACGCTTCCAGCTTTTGGCCACTCAGTATGATGTTGGCTCTGGGTTTCTCATATACAGGTCTCATTATTTTGAGGTATGTTCCTTCAATGCTTAGTTTATTGAGAGCTTTTTTTTTTTTAAAACATGAATTGATGTTTAATATTGTTGAAGACCTTTTCTGCATCTATTGAGAATAGTATGCGGGTTCTGTCTTTAGTTCTGTTTATGTGATGAATCACATTTATTGATTTGCGTATGTTGAACCAACCTTGCATCCTGGGGATGAAGGCTACTTGATCACTGTGGATAAGCTTTTCGATGTGTTGCTAGATCCAGTTTGCCAGTATTTTGTTGAGGATTTTTGCATCAACGTTCATCAGGGATATTGGCCTGAAGTTTTCTTTTCTTGTTGTGTCTCTGCCAGGCTTTGGTATCAGGATGATGCTGGCTTCATAGAACGAGTTAAGGAGGAGTCCCTCTTTTTCAACTTTTTGGAATAGTTTCAGTAGAAATAGCACCAGCTTTTCTTTATACATCTGGTAGAATTCAGCTGTGAAACCATCTGGTCCTGGCCTTTTTTGTTGTTGTTGTTGGTAGGCTATTTATCATTTCAGAACTTCATTTTTTTTTTTTTTTTTTTACTTTAAAAGCCAGATATATTTTTAAAAGATCATGCTTATAATAAGCAAATTACATAGTAAGGAAACATCAAAATAAAGTAGATGAATAAAAAGGCACACTCAAAAGATTCAAGAGCAGAAAGGACAGTTCTTTTCATTTTGTTTCTAATGCCTGAAGAAAGAGAAAGAGACATTAAAATTATGTTTTCCAGTGAAGGTTTCTGTCTGTTAAGTAGTTAGCATTGGCTTCTTTTCTCCTGTGTCCAAAGCAGGCTTTTCCTGCACTGGCTTCTGAGGAGTTGTTCAGTCTTCCGCCATGTACAGGCGATACATCAAGGCAACGGCCACTGTTGAGATGGCAGGGATCAGTCAGTTGGTCCACCAACTGGAACTAGAATCAACAGTAGTGATAAAAGCTTCTGAAAGCTTCCTTAACTTAAGTTTATCATCTGGATGGAGCTCCTCAATGACTAGGCTTTGGACAAGTCCCTGGCATCTGTAGAGTGCCCAGCATCCTCAAAGTTTGCAGTAGTGTCACCTCCAGCTTGTTGCCTTAAGACTTCTTTCCCACCAGGATGCTCAGAGATTCAATTTCTTCCTGGTTCAGTCTTGGGAGTGTGTATTTGTCAAGGAATTTATCCATTTCTTGTAGGTTTTCTAGTTGATGTACAGAGAAGTGTTTATAATGTTTTCTGATGATTGTTCACATTTCTCTGGGGTCAGTGGGAATAATCCCCCATACATATCTGTGTTTATTTCAATCTTCTCTCTCTTCTTCATTAGTCTAGCTAGCGGTCAATCTAGTTTATTATTTTTTTTTTCAGAAAGCCAGCTCTTGGATTCATTCATATTTTGAATGGTTTTGTTGTTGTTGTTGTCGTTGTTTCTATTTTCTTCAGTTCAGCTCTGAGCTTGGTTATTTCTTGTCTTCTGCTAGCTCCAAGGTTTGTTTGCTCTTGGTTCTCTAGTTCTTTTAGTTGTGATGTTAGGGTGTCCATCTGAGAACTTTCTAGCCTTTTGATGTGGGCATTTAGTACTATAAATTTCCCTCTTAACACTGCCCTAGTTGCATCCCAGAGATTCTGGTGTTGTATCATTGTTCTCATTCATTTCAAAGAACTTCTTGATGTCTGCCTTAATTTCATTATTTACTCATAAGCCATTCAGGAGCAGGTTATTTAATTTCCATGTAATTGTATGATTTTGAGTGAATTTCTTAGACTTGATTTCCAGTTTGATTGTGCTGTGGTCTGAGAGACTATTTGCTATCATTTCGGTTCTTTTGCATTTGCTGAGGAGTGTTTCATTTCCAATTATGTGATCGATTTTAGAGTAAATGCCATGTGGCAATGAGAAGAATGTATTCCTGTTGATTTGGAGTGGAGATTTCTGTAGATGTCTATCAGGTCCACTTGATCCAGAGCTGAGTTTAGGTCCTGAATATCTTTGTTGATTTTCTGTCTCGATGATCTGTCTAATATTGTCAGTGGGGTGTTAAAGTCTCCTACTATTATTGTGTGGGAGTCTAAGTCTCTGTGAAGGTCCCTGACAACTTGCTTTATGAATCCAGGTGCTCCTGTGTTGGGAGCATACTTATTTAGGAAAGTTAGTTTTTCTTGTTCAATTGAACCCTTCACCGTTATGTAACACCCATCTTTGTCTCTTTTTATCTTTGTTGGTGTGAAGACTATTTTGTCAGAAAATAGGATTGCAAACCTATGTAAAGCATATTTGCTTATAAAATCCTTCAGCAAGGTGGAAAAAGCCCACAAGGCAGCTAGTTTTCAGGAACTCGGGAAAGTCTAGGGTAAGGTTTCTGAGCAGGAGTCCAGGGCCTTGGGAGGCTGTGTAGACCTGTCTTGACACTTGATGGCTCTGTTACAGTTTTCATTACCTATGGAAACTAGCTTCATGGCTCTAGAAAGAGATAATGGCAACCAAACGCAAAAGCCAGGATTGACCTAAGCAAGAGGCTTGTGCCATCTGGGCACTGTCAACCAGTTTTAAGAGAATGTGCTGGGTGCCTCTTGGGTTACAGACTGACCATGTGTTCCCCAGTGCTGAGCCAGCTGCTCTAGTCACTGGTGAGTAGTTGCATTGGCTGATCAGGTGTTCAGTGGTGCATATCTGAGCAACAAAGTCAATCACCCTACCTGTGGACAGACCTGTATGTAGATTGATGAGGCAACTTCCCCTGCAGGGTTGGAGGCAATTTGAGAGTCTAGTGAGCATGTTTGTATGGCCAAGCATTAGGAGGCATCCCACCATTTTCTCTTCTAGGTCATCTCACTTAGTTCTGGGGAAATCTTCTACCTTCCTTAGAGTTTGGACTGACTCAGAGTTAGAAGAGGTGATCAAAAAGAAGAATGAAGGGTTCTTGGCTAAAATATCCAGGACTATCTCCAAGCATTTAAAATGTCACTTTATCACTAAAGCCAACTAGAAAATTCATGAAACATTTATTGTACCATGGGTTGCCAAGTCCAGCATGAGAGCAGCAGAATGAATTGTGTTGTTCCAAAGGAGCATTCCTCAAGGGCATTTGCTATCAGCTGGTAGTGGTGATTTAAGAATCAATCAAGGTTTCTGCCAATGGTTGACTACACTCATCTGGAATAAAATGTGCATAAATGCTGGAAAAATATGTTAATATATACTTTTAAATGCATGGCAGCTCTTACAGGAAGGTAAGATAAATACCCTGGTGCCAAGAATCAAGTGAGAGCAGGAATCCCAGGAGATAGACAAGTGCAAAGCTGTCAGCTGACTTGGGAAGTCCTTTCCAGGAGGGCTGCAGTTTGTTTGAACAGCAGCAAGTGTTGGCATGGCTCTTGCAGATGGAGAACTAAGTGGGAAGAGATGCGCTTCCAGATATCAAAATGTTATAAAGGCATGGTAATAAGAATGAGATTTCAGTATATGTAGAGAAAAAAATATCAAGCAATGGAACATAAGTAAAAGCTAAGGTTCTGATCCACAGAAACTAGATGGGGCAATTTCATATCTAAACAGAGAGCAAGCATGCACATTTGCTTCACACCGTGCACTTTAGTGGATTACAGGCTTCAATATATAAGGCAAATGTTACATGTTTAGAAGTACAGAGAAGAGTGTATCCTTGGGAGTTCAGGGTCAGCAAAGATTTTCTCCAGAAAATATAAAATATAAAATATAAAAATGTAAACCACAAGGAAAACAGTGATGCATTCAGCTGCGTTAAAACTGAGAACTTCTCTTCACTAACAGAAAGTGGAAAAATATGTGCCACACAGATCAATGGAAATAGATTGGGGGTAGGGAGATAGAGAGGGGGGGTGGAGAGAGAGAGAGAGAGAGAGAGAGAGAGAGAGAGAGAGCCCACGAGCTTCTCAGATCAATATCAAGAAAAGAAAGCCTCAAGGGAGAAAAACAGCAAAAGATACGGACTGGCATTTCACAGATTAAAAGAAACACAATGGCCAAGAAACATTGAAAATGCACAACCTCATTAGTTACCAGAGAAACACAAGAGTAAATTTCATTGAACACACACTTGTTGGCAAAAGTTAAGAGATTTGATCACACCCAGTGCCTGGTAAGTCTATGGAGCAATATGGAACAGTTACATATTTCTGGTTGAAGTACGAATCATGAAAACGTGTCATTATCTAGGAAGTTTAAGCTGCACATGCCCTTCCATAAAGCAATTTTCAGACCTGGTGGTATATACTGGTGACTCTGGTCCATTTGTTCTGTGATGTGTGTCTAAGAATCTTTACCACAGTGTTTTTCTTATAGCAAAAATCCTGGAAAGAGTCCAAATACCTAGTGATAAATAAAGGACAACTACTTCAGGGCAGTGGCTACTTCTTGCAGGGGGGCAGGCAGTGATGGGGCCCAGGTGGAATATCTGGGAACAAGTGATCTGTTTCTTAAACAGGGTGGTGGGCATGTTAATTTCTATTTTATTTATGTACTTTATGATACATATGTACATGCTGTGATTATGTGTATCAAATACACCACAGTTTAAAAATCATTTGAAAAGATCTGATTCAGTGCTCATCGTTGGGTGGGGGCAGAGATCAGGAGACCAAAAGTCAGAGACAGCCCAGTGCAAGGCTTGGAGAGCTGTCTTCCACTTACAATGGCCCACACAGGCAGCTCAATGCCACCTTCCCACTGAAGTGACAGAACCCAGCTACTGAAGCCCAGGCATATTCTTGCACTGGCTATTCATGTCATACCTGTTCTACAAGCCCACTTCACCTGGGGTCAAAAGGTACCTACCACCTACCAAAGTCCAGGCACTTCTTAGCTCAGTGGCTTTTTTTCTAGAATGCACCAGGTCACCTATTAAGTTGTTGAGGATTTGGAGAAATAATTTAGTTGGCTGGAATCCAGAAATCCAAGATTGTTCTCTATCACCTTCATGAGACCCACTGTTTAAGTTCTTTCTCTGAAAGTTTCTCTGCTCAGAAGGCTGGGCACACTCTCCTTGGGCAGATAGGATGATGAAGTTGCACGGCCCCAATCCCTCCTGCATTAAAACTTCTGAGAGCACCTCCACGGCCTGCAGGGAGTACCTGGATTCAGCACCCAGCCTCTCTTGTCTGGCCCCCAGGGAGCCAGAGGACAATGCCCACTGGTATCCACACTCACCCTTACTGCTTTCTCTGTCCCAAGTAATCCTCAGGCGAAAGGCTGAGGACAGAGGACCCCTGTCATCTTCATGATGGAGGCTCATAGAGATTGCAAATCATTTCTTTGGTGGAAACGAAAAGACTTATCAGGAAGGAAAAAAAGTGATAGGATGGCATTGGTATGCTCTCTCCTGATCCCTCAATCGATGATTTTTCCTCTATGCCAAGGGTCTCTCATTTCCTCTCCATCCCCAACACACACACATACAGACATACAAACACATGCACACGCATACACACACACGCATAAACACATATGCACAGTTCACGGAGCCAGACATAACTCACTCACACTAGAGAGAAAAAACAAAATTTTCTTGACTCTAATTTTTCACCCTGAGCTAAAGAATCTTTAAGCTTGAGCATTAGAGAATGTCCCAGAATCTTCATATCTACACCATCTGAATTCTTAAAGAGTTTATGGCCCTCGGGAAGCCTGGCTACCACACTTCTCCTGCCTGTCTCGCTGCCCTGCACCTCCATCGGGACCTCAGCCACTCTGAACAATTTTCCTTCCAGTCACACTTTCTCTTGCCGCAGAGTCTCTCACAGACAGTTCCCCAAGCAAGGCCTGGAACACTCTCTTCTCACCCTCAGCCCTTAAACATCCCTATTCCTCATCCCTGCAACCCCACACCACGCAGCTTTGCTTTCTTTTTAACTTTCCTTTGTCCTCAGCCCACCTCTCCCTGCACATTAAAAAATCATTTGGCCAAAGTCGACGAAATCCCAAGTGCCCAGACCAAGTGACTTCCATAAACAAAGGTTTGCTACCTTAAGACACACCTTAAGTGTGTTCAGAAGACACACTGTCTTCTGAACTCTAAGTGGCCACTTGTGTTGTGACTCTGCGTGACTCGAAGGAAGGGTTGCTGGCTTTCAAGGCTGCCAAGTATGAGAAGTGGGATGATTTGTGATATGTCATTTTGCCAGATGAGAAGCTAAGCCACCACTTCCTAGCTGTTTTCCATCTAGGCCACCTTGCCAGAACTCCCTGGGATCTAGGATAAAAGAGATGGACAGCCCTGCACAAAAGGCTTCCATAAGGTGAGCTGGAAGGAGACCCGGGCAGGCGGCAGCAACCACAAGCTATTCCCATTGTGTTTAAGCTGGCTGTGAGATCCCACCACATCCTCCAATTTTATACTTTCATGATTGGCACCTGTTGGAATGCATAAGCTCTACGCTCCTCTGGAAAGACTGACATTGAGTCTGAAATAGAAATATTAAATATAGCAGCCATATCTAGAGGAAAGGCAATTTCTCTCTGCAGAGATTGCCACTAGGTTACCCTACTCACTACCCACTTTTATGCAACAAAACAAATAAATAAAACATGCTGAAGAATCACCTTTTGCCAGGTATGGTGGTTCATGCCTGCAATTCCACACTTTGAGGGGCCGAGGCAGGAGGATCACTTGAGGCCAGGAGTTCGAGACCAGCCTGCACAACACTGTGAGAGCTTGTCTGTACAAAAAACAAAAATAAAAAAGTAGCCAGCTGTGGTGATGTGCACCTGTAGTTTCCAGCTACCTGGGGAGGCTGAGGCAGGAGGATAGCTTGAGCCCAGGAGTTTGAGGCTGCAGTGAGCCCTAATTGTGCCATTGCACTTCAGCCTTGGCAACAGAGCAAGACCCTGTCTCTCTTTAAAAAAAAAAAAAAATGGGCTTTTCTGAGCTTCCATGTTTAAAATGCCTACACTGATTTGCAGCAGGAACAGACCAGAAGTTTCAGATACTTTAAGGATCTCATTTCTTGTCAGGCACTCCTGGAGTTAGAGCCCTTTCCTGCTAGACCCATACCCCTAACACTCACCTGTGCATCCTCGTTTTACCTTCTGGAGCTGCACAAAACCCAGAGACACCTTTTGCACAAGACAGTGCTTCTGATAACTAGACTTTTCATAACTCCCATGAATATTAGATTTTCTGAGAACAATATTTTCTGTTTCTTTGGTCATTCTCTGTGTGAGCTGCTTCTTAGACTGCTCATTAGTTTATTTTGTCAACATGTCTCTCAAAAGGGGCCACCCATCCCTGCCACTGACTTTCAATACCACCTGAGCAAGAGAAACCATTTAGACAAGTACTTTCCCTAGAGGAGAATCATCTTCCCTCCTAAAATCTATATCACTTTAGCAGCTGCAGAACAGCCTCTGTGAAGCTCGTGGTCTGCTCAAGTCCAAAGACCCTTCCGTACCTTCATTCCCCATTCTCTGCTTGTGGAATTGATTTCAGACTTTAAAAATGGAGTGCTGGATATCATAGTTTGGGTTTGAACTTCTTTTTCTGGTGCAGGAAAATCATCACAAGCTTTTAGTCTACCTTGATATTTTCTGTCTTTTACCACTGAGGAAACTTTTGGAAAAGGAGTGTTTCAAAATACTAGAAGTATTGATGCAACCCCAAATAGCCCCGCAGTCTAGGCATTACTATATAGCTATTGAAACAGAGGCAGAGTCATAACAAAAGGCATTTTTGTTTTCCCCCCTTTCATTCCACTAAAGGAAATCCTGTGTAGAATGGATATGGCTTCCTCCATATCAAAACAGATGGCAATGACACAGCCTCAAGCAATGAGGGTGGAAGCTGGTGGGTAGACACCTGAGCCTCTTCTCCCCTCAGTGAGGCAACCCATGTCCTATGCCATTTTCCTTAGCATCCTGAGTTCCCATAGTCTTGACTGGAGCAATGGCGCTCCCTTGTCTTCCCTGTCCTTTTCCCCATGCCCATCCTAGTGCTTCCTGGGACCACCTCCCAAATAAGCCACATTCATCCACATCTTCATTTTGGGGTTTGCCTCTAGGAGGGGACCTAGTCTAAGATAATGAAGTCTTCGATTCTTAAATGAATATAGAGGGAAAAGGAGTGATAAATACCAGTGAAGGTCAGAACACTCCAAAAAGAGGGATTTCTGAAGTCTGCAATCCCTACAACTCTATGTTAAACCAATTACACAGAGAACATTCTTCTTTTGAATCATGACACTTGGTTTAATTTAGTAGAAAGTTTGAGTTACAGAATTTGTCTCAGACAATGCAGCTTTGCTTCTCTTGGATATATGCAGTTTCTAGGACTTCATGCATCACACGCAGCAGTAACCCACCACAGTCACATTTAGGAGTGGCGAAGAACCATCTGTGAACAGCAAACTGTCTACAGACAGTGCATCTCCAAGCCTGAAAGATAGTTGCTCTCTGATGCCGTTTGTGTGGCCTCCTTACATTATTCAACAAGCTTTCTCACTTAGTTAAATTCAGTACAGTCCTTGATACAGGTTGGATACTTCTTCCCACTCAAATCTCACGTTGCATTGCAATCCCCAGTGCTGGAGGTGGGGTCTGGTAGGAGGTGTTTGGATCATGGGGGCATATCCCTCATGGCTTGGTGCTGTCTTCATGATAGTTCTCACAAGATCTGGTCATTTAAAAAGCTGTGGCACCTCCCTGCCCACTCTCTTGCTCCTGCTTTTGCCATGTGAAGTGCCTGCTCCCCTTCACCTTCCTCGATGATGATAGTTTTCTGAGGCCTCTCTAGAAGCTGAACAGATGCCAGCACCATGCTTGCTGAACAGCCTGCAGAACTGTGGGCCAGTTAAACTTCTTTTCTTTATAAATGACTCAGTCTCAGGTATTTCTTTATAGCAGTGCAAGTATGGCCTAATACAGCCCTCTGCCAAAATATCAAAAATATAATTGTGGTGTCTGAATTATGAATGCTTTTTGGTGTTTGAACCAAAACCCTCGTGGAAATATTGAATTTGAATCAAGTTCAGAGGTTTCCATTAGGACCGTACTTAGCATTCACTGCTGATGAAGCCGAGGCCCACAGTGGCCTCCGCACGCCTGCCAGGGTTGGGTTGGCTAGCATGGTCATGGTGGAGCAGACAGGAGCAGCATTCCTCATGTAACCATCTGGACAAAAGTCAAGCTGGCTGCTTCTCGGTGTTGGCAGAAATCTTAATTGCAGAGCTGCATGTCTTCCCTGCTCTCCAGGTCTACAAGCACCCCGCCCCAGATCCTTCCCACAGCATCCTCCTTCCTGAACAGCACAGAGTCCCCTGGACATTCTACAATTCTATAACTCCTGACTCCAGCCTCTTCTCTTAAGCAGTTTGATTTTTCTTTGCTTTTCTGTTTGGAGGCTCGTTAATGGCTTTGATGTCATTCTCATTATCCAGGCCTGCTAAACTTTGAGTTAAGCATTAATCTGAAAATATTCTGGTGGGTAACAGGATTCCTTGGCTTTTTAGTTTTAACCTAACTTAAACCAAGTGCACTAGGGAAAGAATAAATAAAGATAAAAATAGGAAAGGAAGAATTGCATGATATTTCCTTTAATTATTGAAATGTAAAGTTAAATATAGGAGTAAGTTTGAGGTCAGGTCTTTTTTCTTTATAATTAGGACTGGTTGGTCATCTCTAAAAGACACATGTGTCTCAAAAGTTGAACAACCTTAGTTTGGATGCACTAGAACAGAGATTTGGTGGACAAGTTGGTATAACCCTTTTTAAAGAGAGAAGTCCAATGAGCTTTTTTTTGTAATTAAATGTCATCAAATCAGGCTTTAAAAATAATAAAGATCTCCATTACCAAGCTTTAAAACAGATTAATAATGCCCCAAATGGTTTCCCCTTTTCTTGCCCTGGCCTCACAAGTTCACAGAAATCCCCAGCCCAGGATATGCTGCCTCATGATTTGACTGCAGTGCTGTTGACGTCCCTGCACTCCTCCACTCTCTGACTTTGAAGTTCCCCTAAGTAGGTGACAGACAACCAACCCTCATCTATGCCGCTCTGACTTGTCAGTGTACTTGGGATCCAGAAGTTGGCCATTTTCCTACCGTGACACATATTTTCTGTATTATTGGAGAATATTCAACTTTGCTCTAGAAAATAAGAGAAATAATCAAATAAGGGTGACAGACAAATCTAAGTACAGAAATAGCTGGCCTGCAAGTCACAAAGACTTCAGTGACTCAAGCTGATCATGTGTGTGCTCCTGAGTGTGGGCAGAAAGGGATGGGAGGGCCAGAGAGGTAACCAACATTTATGAGATCTGAAACTGAACCCACCCACCCACTGGTGACAGACTTTCTGGCTCCATGTGTCTGTCACCCAAAACACACAGACAGGAGTCATGGCTGGTTGCAGATCACTCGGAGCTATAGCTGCTGGCCTGACACACAAGTCTCTCCATCTCCTGAGCCCCACTCTGGTCCTTATCACTACCCATCAGCAGGAAAAGGAAGCAGCAAACATAGGATTACAGTAACTGGTTGCATTCAGCCCACTGGTGCTCCATCTGGAGCGTGAAACTTACCCCATCACTTTTCTCACTGTGTTGCTTCTCACTGTGTTTGGAAAATCCACTCTGTTTTATGACCTCTAGGGCAGCTGCCTCAAAGTTAATTGGAGACTATCATTGCATCCGAAGTATTTCCCACAGCACAGAGGTGGGTGGTATGTCCCAGGACACAGGGCCTGTTAGAAACCTGTCCTGCCCCATGGTTCGGATAGTAACTAAAGGGCATGGAGGCAGAGTCAGAACTCAAGTCAGAGATGAAAGGCGCTGAGGTTCCATCCTTTATCCCTCCATGATCTCACTTCATAAATGCTCATGACATAATGTGAAGTGAAAAAAAGGAAAATCATAGCTTGTATAGACAATATAGCTCTTATAAAACTGTTTCCATTATAGACAAGTAATCATATTTATATGTGCAGTTACATACTTACTGAGCAAATGCTAGTGTGTTAGACTGAATGTTATGCAAGCATTTTTTTTCTCTGAATATTGAAAACAAGCATTGCTCTAAGTAGATATGTATTAACGTATGTATAAACACTGAAAGAGGCTGGAAACCAGTACACGAAAATGGTAACAATGGGTGATAGGATTATTGATAAAGTTTGGTTTCTTATTCATTTTTAAAATATTTTAGGAAGTTCTAAAAGTCAATGAGAATTGTTTTATAATTGAAGAAAATTATCATGCTACTCCAAACATGCCCCACAACATAGATTTTTATAGTAGTTCTAAAGCAGGAAAGGGCCAAACTCACAACACAGCAAAGTGTGATCCTTTAAAATCATAATTACAGTTAGGCAGGAAGAATCAGTTAAAGCAATCAATTGTACAGCATGATGACTGTAGTTAATGTTGATATACAGCATTCTTAAAAAACACAGAGAGTAGATGTTAAGTGTTCTCACCCCCCAAATAATGCATTTGTTAATTAGCTAGAGTTCATCATTGCACAATATAGATACTCTTCAAAACATCATGTTATGCACAATGAATACATACAATTTTATTTTTCAATTAAAAAAATCAAATGACAGCCTCCAGCCATCCCTGGAAGCTCCCATTCAATACAGCAGGCATCCCTCCCAAGATGCAGCACTCCCATCATTTGCTGGCCTGCACCCAACAACTTCCCATTCCTTCTAGTTTCCACACTTCAGTCTGTACTAGATCACTAAGCTAAGATATACAAAGATTGATGCTGCGTTTGTCATAGGCCTCCTTTTACACTTGAGTAGTGTTAAAAATATTAAAAACTCAGTCAATGCGTGTCAGCACCAGGCCACATACTTACAGTTAGCCCCTTGCCCATCAGCTTACGTCTTTCTGTGGCAACTCAGTTTTGTGCAAACCTTCATGCCAAAGATGGCAGGTGGGCTGTTCTCAGGGTCTGTTGATGGGGAAGAAGTAGAATCATGATGCCCCACATCCTTCCACATGTTCTCACGTAGTTTCTGCTCACGTATCCCCTTTAAATGTATTGGCTTAAAACAGTAACAATTACTTTACTCTCTCATAGTTTCCGTGGGTCTGGCACTTAGGAAGAGCTGGGCAGGTGGTTCTGGCTCAGAGTCTCTTGGCTGGAGTTGGAAGAGATTGGGATATCAGAGGGCTAGAGAGGCTAGGGATGGCTGGACAGCATTGCAGTTCATGTGGCTTTGGGACTGCTGCATGTGGTTTCCCAACATGGGATGATATGGGCTCCCTTCAGGATAGTCAGACTGCTTATGTGGCATTTCAGGGCTCCACTCATGAGTGTTCCAGCAGGAAGGTAGAAGCTGAGTTTGTTTTTAATAACCTAGCCTTGGAAGTAAATAACGTCACCTCTGTCATACTCTTATGGCCAGGAGAGTCACAAAAGCCCTCTTGATTCCAAGTGCCAAAGGAGACCTAGACTCTCCCTCTCAATGGGACGAGTGTCAAAGTCTCTTTGAAGAAAGAACATGAGTGACAGAGGTATTATTGTTGTAGCATGTGAGAAACACACTCTGCCACATAGGTGCTGTGGCTCTATCGAATACACCTTGTGCCTACTCCTACTCAGTCTTTGAGATCCAGCTGCTTATATATTCAGTCTGGTACCCTTCTTGAACTTCCTTTTAAGAATAAGAGCATCCTTATCAAAATCCCCTTATCCCGTTCCACACACTTGCATTGCACACTTGCCTGTTTGTCTTGGAGGAATTCACATTATCCCCAGCAATCTTGCAAGCTCCCTGAGGGTTGGGGCCTTGTAACATTCATATTGTCTTCTCTCTGCTAGCCACACAAAAATGTTTGAAAAATTACAGAAGAATTCTTAATAACACAAGAAGTCCTGAGGATATCAATACTGAGAGACAAATGCAGGACTCCAAATTGCGCACCTTACCTGGTCTCATCCACATAGAAGGGTGGGAAGTTAAGGAGGACAGACACTAAACAGCTCATGGTGATGATTTCTGGGAACAGAAATTATTGAAGCTTTGCAATTTATTATCTAAAATCTTTGAGTTTTCAGTAATAAACAAGTGTTCTCATTTATTTAAAAAATCATGAACTTGGTAGGGCATGGTAGCTCACACCTGTAACCCCAGCACTTTGAGAGATGGGCAGATCACTTGTGGTCAGGAGTTCAAGATGAACCTGGCCAACCTGGTGAAACCCCGTCTTTATTAAAAATACAAAAAAAATTAGCCAGGCATGATGGCACACGCCTATAATCCCAACTACTTGGGAGGCTGAGGCAGGAGAATTGCTTGAACCTGGGAGGCAGAGTCTGCAGTGAGCCGAGATCGCACCACTGCACTCCAGTCTGGGTGACACAGAGAGACTGTGTCTCAAAATAATAACAATAATAAAACAAAAAAAATAAAATTCATGAACTTGTATTTTATTGCCCAAACCCAGAATGGACTAAATCAAGTGATACTGTGTCTACAAAGTATTGTTTCTCAAAATTCACTTCCATCTAGATGAACTATGCAATACAACTGCATCTTTTATCTCCTCTCGCTCCCCTCCACAGCTACAAGCAGGACAGAAGAGCAAGTGTTGTCCTGAAGCAATGCCTTTGAAAAGCTACCAACCCGATAGTTGGGACACTGACAGGCTCAGATTCACTTTTCCAGTTCACCCATTGTATGTATTTCTGTTCTCACCTCAGTCTTCAGTTTTCTAGATCTATCTTAAAGAAAAAGAGAGAAAATCCAAAGTCCCTGCATATCTCTTTACTGCATGCTGCAGAATTTTTCTTCCTAAGTTATTTCTGAGTCAACATTGATTCCTTCCCACTGAACTGAATTCCAGCATTTCAGGCCTAGTTAGTACTTTAATGAAGTTGAAGTCAAAGAGTACAAGTTTTCACATGGGCATTCACATGAAATATTCCAGGACATGGAATATTTGAAATATTCACATGAAATATTCCAGGACATTAGCTTCTTTGGGTTTGATAGCTGCCCTTGATTTACAGTCACTTCTTGACATTCACCATGCCTGAGAATAACAGATTAGCCACAGTCATACCTGTTTTTTTTTTCCCAGAGCATATAAGAAAATTGCTTTAATAAAATTAAAAAAAAAAATATTTGCCATGAACCATTCCCGTCCTCCCCCTAGCAAATGTTCATGCTAGTATCCACAGCATGGCAAGATGGGCATAGAGAAATGGCAGGGTCTCCAAGCTAATTCATTTCTATTCTTTCCTTCTCTCCCTTGCATGTTTCCAACTCTGCATTATCCTCCTCTAGGCCAAGGTAAAAGCCACCCTCTGCTTTTATAGTTGCAATGAGTGTAAAGACGAGCACAGCAGACTTGGAAAAGTGCTGTAGTAGGAAGCAGAAGTGCTGGGCTCTACCTTTCCAGGCCCCTGTAGAGGAAAGGTGGTAGGACAATTGGTTAGAGCCCCCTTATTGCCACTGAAGGGAACTTTTGTCTGTTAGGACAAGTCTTTTCTTTTTCTAGGAGGGAGAGAACATTATTTTCATTTCTGTTTTTCCCAGAAGCCAACCCTGAGACACAGATGACAGTACAAGTAGCTTATCTGGGAGGTGATGACTGGTAGGAAAGTGAAGAAGAGAGACCAGGTAGGAAAGGCAGTCAATGGAGTGTTTGTTAACAAGCAGGGGACCTGTAGGTAGCTGACGCTTGGTTCTACTGGAGAAATCTGCTGCCACACCTCAGAACCATCCCACATGAAATGGGAGGGAGCTGGGGTCCTTACCCTCCACCCCACCAGCCACTGAATTGAGCGCAGCTCCGGAGAGTCACTGTTTCCAGCACTTCCTGCCTGTCACGCTTGGGCAGAGAAAATTCTGGTGGCCAGAGGAAATAAGGAGGTAAGAAATCTAGGTGCTAATGGTTGGGAGGGAGACTTGGAGGTCTCCACTGCCTCACTAGTGAAAGATCAATGAACAGATCGAGCTCATAGGTTACTGTGTAGTTGAAACAAGATGATAACTTCAAGTACTGCACAGGTACTCCAAACCCAAAAGCTGGAAAGAAAAATAAACAAGTAAATAACTAGAGCCAGAAGGCCATATCTTTGTCAAAATAGAAGTGATTATACTTGTCTAATGCTTTTTGAACAGCTTTGTTGAGGTGTGAATGATATACAAAATCTGCGTGTATTTAATGCACACAATTTGGTGAGTTTGGGCAAATGCAGACACCTGTGAAATCATCACCACAAACAAGGGGTTTCTATTACTTAATATACTTTTTTTCTTCCTCCATTATTTAAAAGAATACTAAAAAAAGTGGTTTTTTGTTTGTTTGTTTGTTTTCTGTTTTTTTTTTTTTTTTTTTTTTTTTTTTT
>NW_016821003.1:625171-663457 GCF_001698545.2 Rhinopithecus bieti | reverse complement strand
CAGGCTTTCTTACAAAACTAAATTTTCTCTAAAGTAAAATTTCAAATTTTGGAACTGCATGGTCAGTACTAAAGACACAGGTCAGGATTCAAGTGGGACACTTTGAAATGACCTTAAGTAAGACAACACAAAATCCTCATCTGTTTCTTTCTTTGATGTTGGACTTACTTCATCTTTCTGTTGTCTCCTAAAATAATGTAGACTGATTGAAAGGAAACAAAGATCTCCTTCAGTAATCTATTTTTCCTTTCATGTGTATCAGAAGCAGCAGTGGCTCGCAGAACTCTCTGCTACAAGCTATAAACATTGATTTCTCAGTTACTGTAAAAATTAAAGAATTGTTTCTTGTTTGAAATTTGGAAATATTTGTGCTCAGATAAAATAACTTTCATGAGAACAATAGGGACAATTTTTTTTGTTTGTTTGTTTGAGATGGAGTCTTGCTCTGTCACCCGGGCTGGAGTGCAGTGACGTGATCTCAGCTCACTACAACCGCCACCTCCGGGGTTCAAGTGATTCTCCTGCCTCAGCCTCCCAAGTAGCTGGGATTACAGGCACAGGTAACCACACCTGGCTAATTTTTGTATCCTTAGTAGAGACAAGGTTTCACCATGTTGGCCAGGCTGGTCTTCAACTCTTGACCTTGTGATCCGCCCATCTTGACCTCCCAAAGTGCTGGGATTACAGGCGTGAGCCACCGCACCTAATCTAAGGAAAGATCATGGAACTGGCTTCATTTTCCATGCCTCCCACTCACTCTGCATATTCATCTCCTTCCTGTCTTTAATGGTGGGAGGTATGGTATGCTGGCTAACTGGGCTTCCTGATTAATCGCACACTGTAAATGAAACTATATTAAACACTCTTTATAATCAAAACTCAGCTGAAGAAGATTTAATTCTTCCCTGATGATCCAGAAATGTTCATAATTAAGACCAGCAATTATATGAATGCGTTTCAAAAACATTGGGTTATTTGAATGGATGACTCAGGCTCTGATGAATCGTTTCCAGCTGAAGGAGCATTGGAAAACCATAGATAACATATTGTCCTGATTTAGAGTGCCTGAAAAAATAGGCTCAAGGGACACAGAGGGCACCCTACCACTCACAGAGAGGAGTTGGACTACTGGGACTCCCAGCAAAATATCCTCCATGACAAATGGAATTACAACCTTCTGGTCCTCCACCACCCCCAATAGACACACAACTGAAGTGAGGGCAGTTTCAAAAACTCGAGGGGCCTCCTGACCCTGCCACATGCACGAGGCCAAAGCAGCCCAGGAAGCCATCTTACCTGGACCCAGGATGGAGACCACTGAATCCAGGCCAAGTGCCACACATCACCAGCAGCAATGCATGAGAGAGGCGATGATGAGAGCACAGCACCGAAGAGTTCAACAGACTCCACCAGCTTGCGCAGTGTGTCAAGGACATTCCTCAAATAAGAGCTGCAGGCCTGGTGTGAAGGCCGTTTGCCCAGCCTTACAGGGAGTCATGCTACCAGACCCTTAGAGCCTGACCTCGCCAGGGCCTTCCTTCAGGTTTGCATGAGTGGGTCTGGAATCAGCAGTATCCTGAATAAACACTGACCAATTTCCTTTCCTGCTGAGGCACTTTTAGAAATGTTCTTGCACTCTTACCACGAATAAGATGGTGATTACAAGTATCATAGTGCTTTATCCATTCACAAAATTTGAGTTTTTTGTCGAAATCTGGATACACCCATAAGAGTGTGCCACACTTGAGACTGTTGTTCTTTACACATGTGGCTATTGGAAAAGATTAAGACCACTATGTCTAACAGATCCGGCACGATTTTTTAAAACTCCATTATACGTGAAGATGATATTCAGGAATGGAAACTTACAGCTGATCCCCTCTGCCAAGAAATCATGTTCTCTAAGAGTGAGAGAAAAGAGATGCCATGTGTGCTCACTTCCCATTTTTTTCTTCTTCCATATCCCCTCCTCTCTGAGTTTCATTCACCATCCACAATTGCAGACTTCTTGCTCTGAAGATTTTACTAGTAAGCTTTCTGTAGCAGACACCACTGAAGCCTTACTGTTGTCTACTAGGCCGCTGTTGCTCAAACTTGGTCCCTGGACCAGCAGCACATCAACATCTCCTAGGAACTTGTGAGAAGTGCAGACTTTGGCCTCTCCCCAAACCTCCTGGATAAGATCCTGAAATAGAGGCCCTGCCGTCTGTGTGCTTGCCAGCCCTGCAGATGACTCGGCTGCTCACTCAGACTGAGAGTGGTAGCCAGAGATGCTTACTCTCCCACGAGCTCCACTGCTTCCTGCTGCAGGCCCCTGGGGCTCCGCTGAGGGCTTGCTTAGGTGTGCTCACATCTGAGATGCGCTCAGACCACTAACTTCAGCTGCGAGCCAGGTCAAAAGTGCTGCAGAGTTAGTGCCCTGGGGAACAGCTCTCAAGCAGAGAGGAACAGGACATGGAAAATAAAAATGCAGCTTCCTCACACATGAGATGGGATGATTCTGAGGCATGTTCCACCTGGTTCCTCAGAGGTCCCCATCAGGACTGAGCCCCAGTTGTCACAGATGTGGCCTTCTCATTCATGCATCCTGGATTACCTTTCCCTGTCTCACTTCCCCACTCCTGTTTGGGTGCTTCCTGGGATCACCTCTCAAATAAGCTGCTTGTTCCCACACCCCTGCTTCAGGTTCTATTTCTGGGAAAGCCAATATAAGGAAGACGTTGTACTATGAATGAAAATTCATGCATATTCTTAGTACCATTCCAGTATCATCATGTTTAATTTCCAGAACAACCCTATAAGGCAGAAGAGATTGGACAGTGGGGAACGTGCCCCAAGAGACAGAGTCCTCACCGCTGGAGGTGGAATCTCTACCCCTTTTTGAGCTGATGGGAAACTTGTACAGATACTTCCACTTTGGAAACTTGGCCAAAGTGATAAAGAGAAGATAGAGATGAATTTTAATCAAGGAATTAGAAATTGAGAAGACCCGACTTGGGAGCCCTCACTGATTTGGATATGTTGGGGATCTGATGGGTTTGGTAATAATGTCAAGATCCAAGAACCTAGCAGTCACTGTGGCAGATGCAGGAAAGAAGCAGACTTCCATGGTATGGGTTACTAAACAGGTTTCCTTTGCTTGTAACCATTTTCTTCTAAAGTAAACCATGACATCATGCTTCGCTGCAAATATGCATTAAGCCATTGCTGCACCAATCCCCTACTAACTTCAGTGGGAAAGGCGCCAGGTTCAAGAGGCCAAAGAAGAGACCCAGACCCAGCAAACAATACATAGGGTTTTATTAGCGGCTTACATACAGGGGAGAGAGTCCAGGGTCTGCAGGCTGGACAAGATATTCTCATGGCCCAGTGGTGGCAGGCTGGACATGAGAACTGCAACCGCTTGTAAAAAGCGTGCCATTTATACAGCATTTTCACTCAACTCCCTCCCCTTAATGACCTGCATCTGGCAATCTTCATTTTTTTTTTTTTTTTCTTTTTTTGAGATGGATCTCGCTTTGGTCCACCCAGGCCTGGAGGTGCAGTGGAGTGATCTTGGCTCACTGCAACCTCCAACTCCCTGGTTCAAGCAATTCCCCTGCCTCAGCCTCCCAAGTAGCTGGGATTACAGGCACACACCACCACTCCTGGCTAATTTTTTTGTACTGTTAGTAGAGACAGGGTTTCACCATGTTGGCCAGACTGGTCTCAAACTCCTGACCTCAGGCAACCTGCCCGCCACGGCCTCCCGAAGTGCTGGGATTGCAGGCATGAGCCACCAGACCTGGCCTGGCAATCTTCATTTAACCCAAGACTGAAGCTCAGGGTCTCAATCCCCTGGATGGCCATGTTTCATGGGATGGACCCGGGGCTCAGATGTCCCTCATAGGCAATGAACGAATCTCCAGGTTGGCCACCCTCAGATTCCCTAGCTCAGAACACACATTCAGGTGCATCTCATCTCCCATACAGGGTCATTCTGAGAGTATGCTCAAGTTATTGCTATCAGGTGTGTTTACCATACAGCCCTTCACTGATAACTATTGTGAAAAGTGAAAGGGAAAAATATTCTGAATCTTACAAGGACATATAGTTAAAGACAGCCACTGAATAAACAATGGGCAGAGAGTAATGTTGTTATAAGGAGCGCTAAAACTAGCTCTAATTTTAATTAAGGAAAGAACTTCTAAGCATTGGCACTTTTATATTCATTGTAATGTTTTTGGCACATTTCCCACTGGACAGCGTTGCACAGGTATGTAAAGGAATCCCAGGTCACTGGTCGCAAGCTTTTCAATGAGAATGGTCCGGCACTCTGTTTAGTTATATGAGTTTCCTATTGCTATGAGTAACCCGGGATGATAGCATGTTAAAGATATACAGAGATTAAAAAATATATTCCAGTCTCTTTATGAAAACCATGAGAAAACAGGTTTTCCAGTGTTGGCGATCACCCTGAGAGCACCCAGCAGGAGGTTAGCAGGAGCTGCAATGGAAACCAGATTCCAAGCTCCATTGCTTCCCACATGAGTCCATCCCTCCGGCCTAGAAATCGGAGACTCATCTTTGACCTTCCCTCCTTTTCCTTCCCTAAATGCAATCACCCCATGTCCTGCCATTGTGTGGTTTATGAATTCTGTCTCTTCCACTCCAATTCTCCAGTCCCTCTGAGGTCACTGTCTTTTGAAGCTCACCACTCATACTTGTGTTTTTACTTCAGCTGATACCAGCTTGTCTTTATCTGCTTCAACCCACCTTGCATTCCATGTCTACACTTAGCTTCCCCCAAACATTATCACTGATTCTTCTTTTGTAAAGCAAGGCTGTCCTAAGACTTACAGGTAGACAGTCAAAAGGCAATTCTAATCAATAGTGATTAAGTGTGATAACAGCCGACTGTAGGTGACCCCCGTGCCCTCCCCACTCCCATAAATGCTGATGTTTTCCTGCTGCCGGCCCCAGTGACTGCCTGACGCTGTCTCTGGTTCAGAAAAGGGCTCCACCTGCAGGCAGAGCAGGCAGGAAGCGCCAGGGGAGTCATGGAGCAGGGAGCTGAGCTCAACCAGTGATGTGGGGGAGTCAGTGGGAAAATACCTCAACCTCCTCATTCTTCTGGAGAAGGGCTCTATAATTCTCTTTGAGGTTGCCAGCAGGAAAAAGTCCCATTTCCCATGGTGGTAACCTGTGTGAAAACACCCTGTATCCACTTCCTTCTCTTTTCTCTCTCATTCTCCACTCCTCACCTGGCATTTCCTGGGGTTACTTCCCAGATACACTGTTGCATTGGAATCCTTGTCTCAGAAGCTGCTTCCCTGGGAAGCTAACCTAAGGCAAAACCCAGGCCTGAGGGACCAGGGGAATCACCCCAGGGAATGAGAGCCAAGATGAAACCTGAAAGGCGAGGAGGAACCCGTCCCCTAAAGCAATGGCAGGTGTTGGAGAGCAGTGCGGGAACTAGGTTAAAGATCCAGCAGGGCTGGGAGGGGCAATAAGCATGACTTGCTTGAGTGACACTAAAAGAATTTCCTGGAAGGCGATTTCCTAGAATTTTCCTGCAACATAAGGTACGGGGCAGTGAAAGGGGAAAGTTGAGGTGCAACATGGACTATAACCTAAGACCCTTGGGAGCTGTGTTCTCTATACTAAGAACAATGGAAAGTCACAGAGGGGTTTACATGGGATAGGACAATGATTGTATTGACATTTTAAGGGATTTATGTTTATAGATCCAATTAGATTGGAGTAGGGGAAGACTGCAGGCTGTGAGATCACATAAGAAGCTATTAGAGCCAGGCAGGCAAGAAAGGATGGAATTAGCAGTGGGAATGAAGTGACTGGATGGATCTGAAGGATTTGTGGACAGTGGAAACAAAAGGACATGTGCCTATTTAGAGTAGCTAGTTGTGAGAGAAGGAGGAACCCAGGATGTCCCTAAAACCATGACTTGTGCAACTAGATGGGCAAGAGGATGGAGCAGGGGAAGAAAGCTGGAGGAGGAGCTGGTGGGTTCAGTTTTGCCATTGTTGTATTTGAGCTACTATATGACGTGCACATAGCAATGTTGACTTACACAGTGGTATTATATGGGTCTGAAGTTTAGGACAGGGGCATGTGCTGAGTTTGGAAATCATTCATATATACAGAAGCTAAATGCATTCACAAAAGAGGACAAAATGTTTCAGGGAAACATTGTTCATTTGAGCAGAGAGTGAGAGTGAGAATTGCCAGCAGAAGTATGAGAAGTACATTTAAAGGGCAGATAGAAAGCAACAAAGGAGGCCAAAAAGAAATGGCCAGAGAGGTGAGAGGAAAGTCAGGAAAATGAGAATGTCACAAAGGATGAGGGAAAAAGCAGTTACATAAAACACTGCCAAGATGAAGTTGAGCTATGGACTAAAAATCCTACGTTACATTTCAAGGCAAGGAAATCTTACGTGATTTGGGGAGAACAGCTTCCATAGAGTGGTGGGGATACAAGATGGTTTCCACGTGACTGAGAAGTGAGTGTAAAGTGAGGTGGGTACAGACAACTTTCTATACATTTGACTCTGAAGGGACTGAGAGAGAAGAAGTAACAGAGAGATGTGAGCTTTTAATTGTGTGCTATGACAGGAACATAGAGGGTGACTGCAGTAAAAGGTGAGGAGCTGTGGGCACTTGATTTCTAGGGGAACATAGAGGTGATGAGTCTAAAATTATGCCTGTTTTGGAAGAGAAGGGATGGCTCATCTGAGAGTCACAGCGTGGAGACGGCTCTGATCCTGGAGAGTGAGTTGGATGAAAACAGAGGCTCTGGGCTAAGAAGCTGCCATTCGAGTTGTAAGAACCCAGAGGAATATACATAGCAGTATCTATTTATTCACAATTATCAGCAGGGACAGATGCCATGATGAGTTTGGGGGTCACTTAAGGAGAGAAAGGGAGAGGAGAAATCCCTGTAGAGACTGGGGATGGACAGCCGAGGGAGCTGGAAGAAGCTCATGGGGAGACGTGCATGTATTCAAACTGGACGGGGGTACACTGAGGACGTCCACAGTGCTCCACAGACCCAGGGTGGTCCATTTGTGCAGATCTTCTGAGGAGAGTCCAGAAAGGTTCACTACCCTTTCTGCCCTCTCGACCTCTCTTTTACAGTCATCTGTTTTGCACCCAATTTTATTTTTCTCCTGTAATACTACACCTCTGACTTCCACTCCACAGAGACACCATTTGTTAGAATTATGATGCCTGCACAGGTGTCCCAGCCTCACCAGCCAGCATGTTTGTGTTTGATATTTCCTTACTGTTCCCAGCTGTGAGTGAGCTGACCCATCCTCACCATCTCACAAACCCACAGAGAACAACTCCCTCTACTTACATTTTGGTCTCTTTCCTGGTTGATGTATTAGGATTAAATTCAATTGTTCCTTTTCTGTGGCCATCAACAGTATGAACAATTGCTATTGTAACTTGTTTCAATAGTCAATATTGTTTTAATTAAAGCCATCCTGGGAACAGCTGGGCTCACACAGGTAACAGCAGGGAAGGGGTAGAGGGCAGGCAGCATCAAGGCAGAATGCATGTGAAGGATGGCCAGGGTCCAGCACAGCTTCCTCCCCATTTACTAAGTCACTGGGAACGACGTCCAGAGTCAACGCTTGTCCAAGTGAAATGTGTTAGTTGCCCTACACGGTGTTTCTTGGTCTCTGACTTGTGCTCTCTGATTTCCTGATGAAGTCACACTCACAATCTACATTTGCCTGGCCTGCATTGTACTTTTGCAGTACCGTACACTGTGTTAAAAGTTAACTGCCAAAAATGCGTCCTTAGTCACTAGCGTCACTGTTATACTTCTGAGCTTAGGGTGAGCTCAGCCGTCAGGATGCGAAGGCATTTCTATCATCTAAAAAACTTCCATCTTAGACAATAGAAGAATACAGAAGAATATGCTTAATGCGATTTATTTATTCAAAATGATCACTGGTGCCAGATGTTGTGCCGAGTCTAGAGATGAAGGAAGAGATAAATACGGATACAATCTCTATCTATCCTCAAGAAACTCTTTCAATGGCAGGGGAGAAAGATTTATTTACAAATTCACAATACAGTAATCTGTGCTATCATAGAGCTTTGTGTAAACATTGTTGGGACCCAGTCCTAAAATGCTATCCATTTATTAACAACAAAAATCATTATTTTAAAGAAGAAATCATCAGCTATTAGAAGAAACCAATGTCAGCATGAAACCAATTAGCTGTTTTTTGATGAGTTCTTATTTTTAAATTATTGAGTATATATTATGTACAAAAAAAATATTTTTTGAGGTAAAATTGATAAAATTAAAATTTTATATTGATTCTGTAGTAATTGCTTTAAGTATCGAAAGAATATGGAAAATATTCTTGACTGTCTCTGAGATCCCCTACTGCATTTAATAATTATCCAATATAATGTATATATATATACACAGTATGAATATATAACATCTTTAATATAATTCCTCATTAAAACATTAGTTTTAGTAATTTTAGCTAACTCTGAGTTCCCTTAAGTATTCAGTAATTAATAAAATATATATATATTTTTTTCCATAGGTTATTGGGGTACAGGTGGTGTTGGGTTACATGAGTAAATTCTTTAGTGGTGATTTGTAAGATTTTGGTGCACCTGTCACTTGAGCAGTATACACTGCACCCTGTTTGTAATGTTTTATCCCTCGCCCCCCACCCACCCTTCCCACAAGTCCCCAAAGTCCATTGTATCATTCTTATGCTTTCGCGTCTTCATAGCTTAGCTCCCATGTATCAGTGAGAACATATGATATTTGGTTTTCCATTCCTGAGTTACTTCACTTAGAATAATAGTCTCCAATCTCATCCAGGTCACTGCAAATGCCATTAATTAATTCCTTGTTAGCTGAGTAGTATTCCATTGTATACATATACCACAGTTTCATTATCAATTGATTGACAGGCATTTAGGCTTGGTTCCACAATTTTGCAATTGCAAATTGTGTTGCTGTAAACATGCATGTGCAAGTATCTTTTTTGAATAATGACTTCTTTTCCTCTGGGTAGATACCCAGTAGTGGGATTGCTGGATCAAATTGTAGTCCTGCTTTTAGTTGTTTAAAGAATCTCCACAGTTTTCCATAGTGGTTGTACTAGTTTACATTCCCACCAGCAGTGTAAAAGTGTTCCCTGTTCACTGCATCCACACCAACACCTACTGTTTTTTGATTTTTGATTATGGCCATTCTTGCAAGTGTAATGTGGTATCTCATTGTGCTTTTGATTTGCATTTCCCTGATCACTGGTGATGTTGAGCATTTCTTCATATGTTTGTTGGCCATTTGCATATCTTCTTTTGAGAACTGTCTATTCAAGGCCTTAGCCCACTTTTGATGGGATGGTTTGTTTTTCTCTTACTGACTTATTGGAGTTCGTTGTAGATTCTGAATATTAGTCAATTGTCAGATGTATAGATTGTGAAGATTTTCTCCCATTCTGTGGGTTGTCTGTTTAGTCTGCTGTTCCAATAGTTGTGCAAGAGCTCTTTGGTTTAATTAAGTCCCAGCTATTTATCTTTGTTTTTATTGCATTTGCTTTTGGGTTCTTGGTCATGAAATCCTTGCCTAAGCCAATTACTAGAAGGGTTTTTCCAATGTTATCTTCTAGAATGTTTATAGCTTCAGGTCTTAGATTTAAGTCTTTAATCCATCTTCAGTTGACTTTTTTTTTTTTGAGATTGAGTCTCGTTCTGTCACCCAGGCTGGAGTGCAGTGGCGCGGTCTTGGCTTACTGCAGCCTCCGCCTCCTGGGTTCAAGGGATTCTTCTGCCTCAGCCTCCTGAGTAGGTGGGATTACAGGTGCGTGCCACCATGCCTGGCTAATTTTTTTTTTTTTTTTAGTAGAGATGGGGTTTCACCATGTCACCCAGGGTGGTCTCAATCTCCTGATCTTGTGATCCTCCTGACTCAGTCTCCCAAAGTCCTGGGATTACAGGTGTGAGCCACAGCACTCACCCTAAGTTGATTTTTGTATAAGGTGAGAGATGAGGATCCAGTTTCATTCTCCTACATGTAGCTTGCCAATTATCCCAGCACCATTAGTTGAAAAGGATGTCCTTTCCCCACTTTATGTTTTTGTTTGCTTTGTTGAAGATCAGTTGGCTGTAAATATTTGGGTTTATTTCTGGATTCTCTATTCTGTTCCATTGGTCTATATGCCTATTTTTCTACCAGTACCACACTGTTTTGGTGACTATGGTCTTATAGTACAATTTGAAATCAGGTAGCGTGATGCCTCCAGATTTGTTCTTTTCACTTAGTCTTGCTTTGACTATGCGGGCTCTTTTTTGGTTCAATATGAAATTTTTAGAGTTTTTTTTTTCGAATTCTGTGAAGAATGATGGTAGTATTTTGATGGGGATTGCACTGTGAAATGGGGACTGACCATGTGAAAATGGTCAGTTTCCAATATTGATTCTACCCATCCATGAGCATAGGATATGTTTCCATTTGTTTGTGTTTGTGATTTCTTTCAGCAGTATTTTGTAGTTTTCCTTGTAGAGGTCTTTCACCTCCTCAGTTAAGTATAATCCTAAGTATTTTACTTTTCTTGCAGCTATTATAAAAGGGGTTGAGTTCTTGATGCAATTTTCTGCCTGGTCGCTGTTGGTATACAGAAGAGCTACTGATTTGTGTACATTAATTTTGTATCTGGAAATTCTGCTGAATACTTTTATCAGTTCTAGGAGCTTTCTAGAGGAGTGTTTAGGGTTTTCGAAGTAAATGATAATATCATCAGCAAACAGTGACAGTTTGACTTCCTCTTTACTGATTTGGATGTCCTTTATTTCTTTCTCTTGTCTGATTGCTCTGTCTACGACTTCCAGTACTATGTTAAAGAGGAGTGGTTAGAGGGGGCATCCTTGTCTTATTCCAGTTCTCAGAGGGAATGCTTTCAACTTTTCCCCATTCAGTATTATCTTGGCTATGGGATTGTCACAGGTGACTTTCATTACATCGAGGTCTGTCCCTTTCATGCCGATTTTGCTGAGAGTTTTAATAAAGGGATGAGGGATTTTGTCAAATGCTTTTTCTGTGTCTATTGAGATGATCATAAATTTGTTTTTAATTCTGTTTATGTGGGGTATCACCTGTATTCACTTGCATAGGTTAAACCATCCCTGCATCCCTGGTATGAAACCCAATTGATCATGGTAGATTAACTTTTTGATACATTGTTGGATTTGGTTAGCTACTATATTGTTAAGGATTTTAGCGTCTATGTTCATCAAGGATATCAGTCTCTAGTTTTCTTTTTCGGTTATATCCTTTCCTGGTTTTGATATTAGGGTGATGTTGGCTTCATAGAATGAATAAGGGGGGTTCTTCTTTCTCTATATTGTGGAATAGTGTCAATAGGATTGGTATCAATTCTTCTTTGAATGTCTGGTAGAATTCTACTGTGAATCCATCTCATCCTGGATTGTTTTTGTTTGGTAATTTTTCGATTACCATTTTAATCTTGCTGCTTGTTATTGATCAGTTCAGGGTATCGAATTCTTCAGATTTAAGCTAGGAGGGTTGTATCTTTCCTGCTGGAGAGGAATGTATCCATCTCTTCTAGGTTTTCTAGTTTGTGCACATACAGGTGTCCATAGTAGCCTTGAATTATCTTTTTTGTTTCTGTGCTGTCAGTGGTAATAGCTCCCATTTTGTTTCTTATTGAGGTTATTTGGAGTTTTTCTCCTCGTTTCTTGGTTAATCTTGCTGATGGTCTATGAATTTTATTTATCTTTTCAAAGAAGCAGTTTTTCTTTCATTTATCTTTCATATTGTTTTGCTTACTTGTTTCAATTTCATTTAATTCTGCTGTGATCTTGGTTATTTCCTTTATTCTACTGGGTTTGGGTTTGGTTTGTTCTTGTTTCTCTAATCCCTTGAAAGTGACCTTAGACTGTCAGTTTGTGCTCTTTCAGTATTTTTGATGTAGGCATTTAGGGCAAGGAACTTTCCTCTTAGTACCTCCTTTATTGTATACCAGAGGTTTTGATAGGTTGTCTCACTAGTGTTGTTCAGTTTGAAGAATTTTTAAATTTCCATCTTGATTTCGTTTTTGACCCAGTGATCATTCAGGAGCAGATTATTTAATTTCTATGTATTTGCATGGTTTTGAAGGTTCCTTTTGGAGTTGATTTCCAGTTTTATTTCATTGTGGTCTGGGAGAGTGCTTGATATAATTTCAATTTTTAAAAATTTATTGGCCTATTTGTTGGCTATTAAAACTATTGGCCTATTTATTGGCTCATTTTATGGCCTATCATATGGTCTGTCCTGGAGAAAGTTTCATGCGCTATTGAATAGAATGTGTATTCTGCAATTGTTGGATGGAATATTGTGTATATATTTGTTAAGTCCATTTATTCTAAGATATAGTATAAATCCATTGTTTCTTTGTCAACTTTCTGTCTTGTTCTAGTTCTCAGAGGGAATGCTTTTAACTTTTCCCCATTTAGCTCTATTTTTGTGCTGGTTGGCCTCCTGCTGAGAGGTGGCACTTTCCCGAGAGTACCAGCTGCAGTAGTATGGAGAGGAACTGTTGGTGGGCAGGGCCCTAGAACTCCCAAGAGTATATACCCTTTGTGTTCAGTTACCAGGATGGGTAGGGAAAGACCATCATGTGGGGATGGGGCTAGGTGTGTCTGAGCTTAGACTCTCCTTGCTCTGGTCTTGCTGCTGTTGCTGTTGGGGATAGGGGTGAGGCTCCCAGGTCTATGGAGTTATGTTCCTAGGAGGATTATGGATGCTTCTGGTGAGTCATACAGGTTGTCAGGGAAGTTGGGGAAAGCCAGCAGTCACAGGTCTCACCCAACTCCCACGCAATCCAAAGGGCTGGTCTCATTTCCACCATGCTCCCTCTAACAACACCAAGCCTGTTTCCAGGCAGTGGGCAAGCAGGGCTGAGAACTTGCCCCAGGCTACCCACCTCCCAGCTGCAACAGAAAGTAGGACTTTAGTTCGTCCCCTGCCTGTGAAGTCTGCATGCCAGAGGATTCGCACCCTCCCCAAGTTCAGGCCAGGAGGCTTCTCCACCCATTCAAATTGTTACAAGTTCAGCTGGGGATTTCCTTCTCCTTGTGGCATTTTCCCCACACCTCTGGCCACCCTCCCAAAGGATCTCTGTGATGCCAGGCAGGAATGGCCTGCTTGGGGACTCAGCAAGCTCACAGGGCCTTTCCTGCTGCTTCCTCTACTCCTGTATTTCACTTGGCTCTCTACATTGACTCAGCTCCAGGTAAAATCAGAATCTTCTCCTGTAAACTAGACCGTCATTTCCCCAGTGGGGGTGTGTGTTCAGGGGCGGAGGATCCCCCTTTCCCACTTCCACAGTATGGGCACTCACAGTATTTGGGGAGTCTCCTGGGTCCTACAGAAGCAATTTACTTCCTTTAGAGGGTCCCGGGGTCCTCTTGGATTTCCTAATTTATTCCTGCAGTCGTTCTGGAGCTAAAATTCATGACGTGAGCCTCTACATGCTGCTCTGTCTGAGTCGGAGCTGCAATTTAATGAGTAATAAACTTTTTTTTAATTTTAAATAATTTTAAATTTACAGAAAAATTGCAAAGGTAGTGCAGACACTTCTGGTATACCCTTTACACAGCTTCCCATAATAGTAACATCTTACACTAACTCTGGTACATTTTTCAAAACTAAATAGTTAACATTGGTATACTACTATTAACTACATTCTCTACTTTATTTGCATTTCACCAGATTTCCCACTAATGTTCTTTTTCTGCCTTAGGATCGCCCACTGAATTTAGTTCCTCTGACTCCTGCTCTATATTTCTCAGTCTTTCCTTGTTTTTCACAAACTTGACAATTTTGAGGAGTGCTGGTCAGATATTTCACAGATTGCACCTCAATTTGGGTTTTCTACATTTGGTTATGAATAGACTAGGAATATAGGTTTTGGGAAAGAATGTGATTGAAGTGTAGTACTCTTCTTATTATTATCATATCAGGGAGTACATGATATCAATGTGATTTATCACTGGTGCTGTTAATCTTGATCATTGGTTAAGGTGGTATCCACCAAGTTCTTCTACTCTATGTGCACTATTTTCCCTTTCCATACTCTGCTCTTTGGAAGTGAGTCACTAAGTGCAGCTCACATTTGAATGGAGGAGAAAGATTACACTCCACCTGTTGAAGGGAAAAGCATCTTCTTATATTATTTGAAATTCTTCTGTAAGGACGATTTGTCTCTTCTCTCTATTTGTTCATTTATCCAGTCATTTATTTATATTGTAATATTATAGACTCGTGTGTTTATTTTATGCTTTGGATAATCCAAACGCTATGCTATTTATGAATTTTTATCAGAACACAGATGAAGAACTGCTTACTTAGGCTGCACAGGAGTTGAGGAGGTCTACGTCTTAAGGATGGTAGTGTCAGATAGAGCAGGAAAGAACAATAGCAGTATCAGCTAAGGGGAAATTGTGTCTAATAAGTTAGTTTGTCAATATGCTGGGTTTTGTTTTTGTTTTGTTTTGTTTTTGAGATCTTGGGCTTCCTTTTCAATGTTGATCTGTTAAAGGAGACATGATGTGTGACTATGTCTGCTTCTATATTTAATGATGAGTTACATAAAGTAGAATTAAGAAAGGTGAGAAAAGTGGCCTCCAGTATGATTAGATGACTTGCCTGAGGTCCAAAAGCTAGTTGAGGACACAGCAGTGGAAACATCCAGATAACATATCTCTTTGATACCTAAGCAACAGCCCTCCTACCAGCCAGTGTACACACACAACCTTGTGCTCCAAGACAGCTGTGTTGAAGACATCTTTGAAGCTGTTGTATTCTGCAGTCATGATAGTAACATGTTCTATTATTTTTTCTTGTAGAAGGGGACCTGAATCACCCTGTGTGGCTCATGCTCCCCTAATCCCGCATGTGTGTGAATGTGCATGTGTGTGAACATATCTACACGCCTGGATGTTCCTCAGAATCCTTGAAATCAATAACGGAACTCACTGTCTTCCCAGTGCCTTTCTTCTGTACTTTTTATCTTGATCAATCATTCAATCAGGCTCCTTAGAAAGAAATCAGAGTGTTATTTTGTATTCATCTCTACACTTTTTCTTAAATTCTGCGTTAATACATCCTGTTAATTCTATTTCTTAAACGTTGCTTAATACCACCCCTACTTCTCCATCACTACAGCCCCTGGTAAACCCTGACTGCCATTCATTTACATCCCAATATTGGGTCACGACTCAAAAGTCCTGAGTTTTTCCACTCTCACTTCCACTCCACTGATGCTTCACTGTACAGATGCCAGGCAACCCATCTAAAGTCCAAGTTGCTTAAGCCATTCTGGTCCTAGAAGCATACGGTGGCTCTCTATTGCCTATAAGGTTAAAAATGAGACAAAGATGAACCCCCTTGTCCTAAAATGGCCTCTGTTTTCTCATCTGTGGTCCTCTTCACACACTTTCTCTTTTTCTGTCTTCTCCACATAATTTAAGATCAATTCTTACCAAACTGACCATATTTTAAAACTTCGTATATCTCCACACCGCTATGATCTTTGCTTTTCCTGTAATTCTCATTCTTTTTTGAAAACCTACTGACCCTCTAAGACCTTACTGTTCAAAGAGTGTTCTGCTACCAGCAGCATCAACACCATCTGGGAGCTTGTTAGAAATACAGATGCTTGAGCTCTACCTAAGACCACTGGTTAGGAATCAGCATTTTAACAGCATCTCCAGGTGATTCACACGTAGACTGGGGATGCTACACTAAGACATCTCAATTGTTAGCTTCCATGGTAGTCTTTTCTGATGCTCTTCTCCCTTTTTCAGGTGCCCACCTTCCTGCTCTCAGCCTACTTTGATGTTGCATAGAAATCATTGGTTGATGTGAGATTCTTGAAGGAAAAAGGGATGTGTCATGTTCATCGTTGTATCCTCAGAGCCTACGTTAAGGCTCACTTCTTACATTCCATAAACAGCTACTAAACCCCTATGATGGGCCAGCCACAGTGCAAGGTGATGGGGATGCCAGCAGTCAATAGATGGCATGGTCCTTGTTTACAGTTTGGGCATGAAGAAAGTACTCATCAAAGAGAAACAAAGACTTGAATAGCAATCTTCACAAGTGACCTGAGTGCAAGGTGCCAGGACCCGGAGGAGCTAATAAACATTTATTGACCCTGGAACTGTCCCAGGGCTCCACAGGGACACGCTATATCTATTTAAGGCCATGCTTTACACACATCAATACAGAACCAAGAAGACAAAAGTGTGGGGTTGGTAATCATATTACCTACCCATCAAATAGCTGAGACTAAACCCAAGGATATCACCATTGAAAGAGATCTTAGAGTTACAGTTACTAAGTACCCGCTGTTAGATTCTCATTTTCAGAACCCCTGTCCCATGACTTTTCATCTTTTATTTAGGTCCTTGCACAGTCAGAGAACTCAGCACACCATTAAACAATCCATTTCTTTTTCAGTTTGCTCTGGTATCTGACCTGCTCCTAAGCCTGCATTATAAGTCCATCCACACTTCTTCTAGCCTCCAAATAGTTGCCCTGCCTCAAGTAACTCACAGTCATCTTCCCACTCACTTCTTCCCCATTGGTATATCTTACAAATTCAAGTTGCCCATGAAGGATTATTTTATTTTTTATTTTTATTTTTTTGAGGCAAGGTCTCACTCTGTCGCCCAGGCTGGAGTGCAGTGGTGCAATCTCAGCTCATCGCAACTTCATCCTCCTGGATTCAAGCAATTCTCGTGCCTCAGCCTCCCAACATAGCTGGGATTACAGGTATGCACCACCACACCTGGCTATTTTTTTGTAATTTTAGTAGAAACAGGCTTTCACCATGTTAGATAAGCTGGTCTCGAACTCCTGGCCTTAAGTGATCAACCCACCTTGGCCTCCCAAAGTGCTGGGATTACAAGTGTGAGCCACCAAGCCTGGCCAAGGATTCTTTGTCAAGAAGTTAAGACGAAGGCAGTGGAGCTTCATCCTGTGTGGGACCTCTGATGGTGACCTAGAGTCAGTCCACCAGAGGGGCAAAACCCATTCATCATCTGTCAAAGACTGTTTCTCAGAGGTATATTGCTTCTCTCGCACTTTGGACTTGCCATACAGGCAAAGCATGTATGTTCCTACATCCAGAACAAAAGCTTTTGCTTGTAGAAATGAGTTCTGAGAATATATGAGCAAGTTGCCATGGCATCTGTTACACGGGGAAGGACATGCATCCAGGTGTGCTCATCAAAGTACAAACCTGGCCCCTGGGTAGCAGAAACAGAAGCTGCTTTTACAGCATTACTTTTATGAAAGGTCATTGAATACTCTACCACCCACAAAAGTAGCATAAATAGCAGGTTTTTCCATAAACTGTTGTCAAGACAATTCTGTTTTAACAACCAGAGCTGTTTCTATATTTACTCTCTTTGGAATGGTCACACTCACACACATCTGCAGGCAACACAGCCAGCAGATCAAGAGTGAGAAAAATCCTTTCCAACTTTTCTCCTCTTCTAGGGTGTACTCCATACTACCACCAGCTGCCCAGCCTGCAGTCACCCCAGACATCAGGAATGGCTGCTCACAGAAGACCAAGGCAGATTGGAATAATGGAACCCCTTCATCAAGACCCCTCTGCACCATCTCTTAGTCCTAGTACCTTGAGTGAGTCATTTACACTCTTGGAGTGTCCCTGCATTTTTAAAGGTGTTAGCGTGAAGACCAAGGCAATAGACATAGAGAAGGAAGCTGTTATGAGCACAGATCTCATGGGAAAAGCAAAATTTTCTGCTGTTTTTATTCAGAAATACAGAAACGTTCAGGAAGGTCTTTTATGAAGGTGATAACACTAGGGTCCCTAAACTCAGGACACCAGCTGAACAGACAAGATTTCCCCATTACTTGTGGTTTGGTCTGTTAAGCACAATCCCACCTGGATGCTGCTATTAGGCAGGTAGCTTATGGGTCTCTCCAAACTTCCTAATGGAGACCTTTATTTTCAGACTTGGAGGACTGGGAGCGTGGAGCACAGAGGAAAAAGAACATGAAGTTCTGACTAATTATGAGTCAGGGGAGGGATGAAGCAGTGAGAAAATGGTGATTTTGACTGAGAAAAGTTCAACTGAATTAAATTTAAACTTTTAAAAGATAAAAAATCTACAAACGTCAGGCAACTATGTAAGGGAGTATTTAGTTCTGAGTTAGTTTAAAACCCATTCTTTATCCAGTACCCATAACAAACAACAGAAAAAGCATGCTGACATTTCTTAGCAAAAACTGATAAAATGAGTCTGACCACAATGACATTTTTCCAGTTGGCATAAATATGAGTCATTCCTTTCTCTGAGGACTTAATGTCACCACAAAAGCCTCTAACTTCCCCATATTTATCATTTGGAAATGAAAACTGTTTACTTGCCATGCATGCCAAAGAATAGATTAAACTGATAAAGAAAATTATAAGATTAACAAGTGTAATTTACTTGTCAAATGGACGTATTTCATCATTTCATGGAGCTGTTCCCTCCAGGGACTCCGTGCATTGGTGTTTCGCCACAGAGACCAGGCTGGGACCAGTCTAAAGACAGTGGTCAGGGACTCGTTGGCCTTACTGTTGTGGTGGAGAGGAGACTCCTTCCAGCTCTTCTTTGGCCACCAAAGAAGAAAACAAGAAAGGACTCTTTCCTTACATTCCCTAAGTTAAAGAAAGTTTCAAATATATTGCTATAGTAAAGGGAGCCACAAAAAGAAATGAGAACAATCTAGACAGCAAAAGCAGGGAGGACAATCTGTAGAGGCTGCCTACATTTATTAAATCAAGACATAGAGGGTTAAGTGTAACATGGTAACAACTACCAGACAGACTAAAATATACTATAAATCCTCCAAATTACCAAAAGGCGTGCACGCGCACACACACACACACATACACCCCATACACACTGAAAAGGAATGAAAGAAAGGAGAAAAGAAAGGCAATTCCTAGATTAAATGAGAGAATAAAGAATACATTGAAAACAAATTAAAATCCCAAAAGTTAAGCTAATAATATGTAAAAGATAAAATGTAATGCTTGAGTAATGCATTTAGATAAAATAACGCTAATAAATGTATATGCGATAACACACATATTGGAGAAAAGACTTGCAGAATGAGGTACATATAAGTGGGACACATAAAGTGAGAATGATGAAGATAAATCAGGCAACTGCTAACAGAAAGAAATCTAGAGTTCACCATAAAAATATTAGACAAGGATGAAGTTACATCAGAAAGTGATAAACTAGAGAAAATTGGATAACAATTATTAACACAGAGAATGTGATGCTTTTTATGTACCAGATAACAAGAGGAAATAAAAACCCATAAAGCATACGATCTAAACACTTCTAGAATAAATCAACCAAAAACAGAAGTAGTATGAGACTAAGTCATCCATATGATGTCATGATTGATGAAGTGGATACAAATTCATAAATAATCATTGAGGTAGAGCAGTGGCTCTGAAACTTGACCCCGCCTCTGAATTCACTGATGTGCTCAAGCACCAATCGCTGGGTCCACCCCTGAGTTTCTGCCTCAGTAGTAGGGAGGAGGGGGACTTGAGAATTTGCATCTGAGGAGTTCCCAGGCCATTGTAATGCTGCTGGGCTGCTGGGCCTGGGGTCACACTTTGAGAATATGGTGTGGAGGATCAAAAACAATAATAAAACTTAACCAAGAGACAGATCTCAGGATGTATCTCTAACCACAGAGAAAGAACCGTTTATGAAAAATTTGTCCACTTATTAGACCACAGAAAAATTCTGAATAAATTTAAAGTAGAAATAGTACAGAATCAAGCGCTGATCTCGGGTGATAAAGTTGGAAATGGACAGACTCAATCTCTTGGAAGCATGGCATATAAAAACAGATGGAGTATTGCTAAACTTTCTCACAGAAAATGTGTATCCTGAAATACTTGCATAAATAGACAGAAGGTGAATGAATAATCATCTAACCAAAGAAAATAAACCTGAAAACAGCATGTATATGTGTATAACATAATTTTTTTCACGGGGAGAGCTAGATTCCAGGAGAAAAGATTTACTTTTTACTCTGAACTTTTCTATACTTTCTGAATTCTCTGGTTATGCATGTGTCCGACTTCAAAAAAATAAATAAATAAAACCCGGCCAGCAAGGTGCATTTGGGTGGTGAAATTGGGGACCTTTTGATTTTGCTCTTGTTTTCTTTCAATTTCTCTGCATTAAGTGTTAGTTTTGTAAATAAAGAAGGAATAGATAGCATCCTTATCTTTTAGAAGTTGACTTGGAAGAAAAATAAAATATCAGAGACCACTAAGAAATTCGGTATTTCTAATTGATGTGAACAAGTGGGTGTAATTCTGTGGTGGGGCTGGTCAGGGCCTGAGACACAGTTGGTTTTCCTGGAACCCATTAACAGCCCACCCTTGCCGTGCCAAGCCCTCCTTCCCAGCCTGCAGCTGCCGTGATTCTCTCATCAGGCAAGTGAGCTGTTTCATGAGTAGTTGACTCCCAAAAGATGGCTGACTGGGGCAGCTTGGGTGCTGATTCCAGTTCAGTATAATATGTCAAAATGTTAATAATTAATGCTTTGCATATTAATTATGAAGTAGGAATAGTTAAAAGAGAAACTTTTGAAGAAGAGGATAAAAGGGAGCAGGAGGTAGAAAGTAGGGAGGATAAAAGAGTGTAGGTAAGAGCTGATAATAAACCGTGTCCAGGTGGAAATTCAGCAGCAAAAGCTGTATGAGGAGAAACGGCCTCTTTGAAGGGGTTGAATCATGAACATGAGGGTGATTCAGCAATGAACTGGTAGCAGAGAGCTCCAGGAAGGGTATGGTTGCGGCTTATGGCTCCACCAACCCAGACTCTTAAGGAGAATCCAACAGGCCCACCACAGAGACTTGAGTTACCTGTGGCCCCAGCGGGAAAGCAGCAAGCAGTGGGAGCCAGAGATGTCACTCGATGAAATCACTCACCCAAGTCTGCAAAAGAGTCCCTCAGGACAGAGAGGAAATTTGACCTAACTCCTCTTTCCAAGACATAGGCACGTTCACTGCTCCTGGGAGAGAAGACGGAAGAAGAATCCCATGTCCTCCACTGTTCTGTCTTCTCTCTGTGGTCTTACCTCTCCCCAGTTTCTGAAGTGGTGAAAATTTTCTCAAAACTTTCCCGCTATTTCTACCCCCCAACTTTTTAAAAGTTTTTCTGTATTCAACCATGCACCAAGTACATGACACATCTTCTGTTCCTGCACAGTCTGGTGAGGAGCATCTTCTGTTATCCCCACTTTATGGATGCAGAATCTGTGGTCAGTGAGGGCAGCTGCTTGTCCTCAATGACAGTGAGTGCTGGAAAGGGACTTGAATCCCCACCGATCTCTACTCCAACACCAGCACATTAAAAAATCACATAGAACTCCACCCCCTCCCTCTCTCTTCCCCTCTCCTTTTCATTCCTGTCTACTTAACTTTTATTATTGCCATTTGCTTCTTTCCCCCTCAGTGAAGTGTGAGACTGCTCAGTGTTTTTAATTTAATTTTATTTTATTTTTTGTTCTTTTACTCCTGTTCTTTCCCAGGAAACAGTGAAGTTTATATAAGTCTCAATCAAAGCAGCCTTCCATCATCACATTCCATCATCTGCCCAAACTTCTCCTTCCTCTTGACATTTAGGCCTGGGGTGGAGAGCAAAGGCTGTCACCAGAGAAAAGCCAGCTGCCACAATGTATCACACACTTGTCTGTCCTCACATGGCCTGCCATGCCTCAGGGTCTGGTTCTCAACCTCAAAAGTTTCCAAAGATGACAACCTTCTCGCAGAGACAGGACTCATTAGTTCTTTTTTTTCCCCCCAATTCTGTAATTCAAAAATCGTTTATGTTTGATTTGATAACTTAATTCCTAGAGTTTTAAGACACCTTGCTGCCATCTTTGTCTGCCTTTCTGGTTGAACAGAAGGCAACTGCAAGAGGAATACATCAGACCAGGAAATTGAATCCAGAGCCTTACATCAGCACTGACGTGAGGCTGACTAATGAGTACTCATCACCAACGTCAAGAGCATGAGAGAAAGACTGCGGACCCGTTGCAGCTTGCAGGGGACTACTTGCTCTCCACTCCAGTCTTAAATGTCACTGGAGGTGTCAAGTGGGCTGGGGCAGTGGCCTCCGGGGCCTTTATCCCTAGACATTCTGATGGCTCACTAATGCCCTCTAGGAAGGCAATGTTGGATTCAACTCTGAACGCTGGAAATCTCTAGACAGAGGAGATGGTTATCTTTTGAAATTTGACATACCAGAACATTGGGTTGAAGAGCCCATGGCACTGCTTTAATTTCCTATTGTTCTTCAAATGTTTTCAGTTGAGCAAAACACATTTTATAAAGCCATTTCTCCTCCAAAAATATTAAACCCACATTTCAAAACAAGAGAAATCATCTCCTTCTGAATCTGATGCATTCACACTTTTATGGGAAGTTTGGCAAACAGAAAATTGGTGGTTCCTTTGTTCCAGATTGTCTACCCAAAAAAGGGGGACAGGGTCTAGAGGACACTAGACTCCTCACCTGACTCAACCCCTTCCATTGGTAAGGATCGTGCCTCTTTCTATGATCAATAAAGCACAGATAATGACAAGAAAACAGTGTCCATGAGTAGGATGGGCCACTGGGCTGGTGCTGAGCAAGTCCTCTTGCTCACCTACTCTTAAAGACCATTAAAGACTAGCCTTCAAGGCTTCCTTGCCTTGCCTCCCACCATGATCCTGGTTGAGAGACATTAACTTTTCTTCTCTGATTATCTCAGCAGCCAAACAGCTGGTCTTACTGAGTCTAAGTTTGCCCTCCTTTAATCTATCCTCTTCTCACTCTGCCTTTGTTTCTGAATGATGTTGTTAGTCATGTTATGGCTCTGCTCAGGGATGACTTTTCACCTCTCGATCACCTGCAAACCTCTCAATCACCTGCAAACCTTACAAACTGTGTTTTCTTACACTATTACTTCAAATATCTCCTTCCACATGTTTCCAGGACAACCACAGCTAACCTGACTCTTTGGAAAGCATGTTCTTTCCTTCTTCTTCCCGGTCTCTTCTTCCCTCACTTCTGCCTCTGAAATTCTGTTCTTTAAGGATCAATTTAAATAATACCTCCTCTGTGAAGCTTGCCAGTTTTCTAACTTGTATTTTAAATGATTTTAAATCATTTTAGACTTACTTACAGAAAAGGTAGAAAAATAATACAGAATACCTGTACTATTCACACAGCTTCCTATAATGCCAAAATCTTACATAATCATAGTACAATGATCCAAACCAAGAAATCAACATTGGTTCAATACCATTAACTAAGCCAATACTTAATTTAAATTTCACTTGTCTTTCTAAAATAGTCCTAAAAAGGACTATTCTGTGTTCCAATCCAGAATCTCACTTTACATGTGCAGTTGGCCCCTGAACAACATGGTTTGAACTCCAGAGGTTTACTTCTAAGTGGATTTTCTCCTGCCTGGGATACCCCTGAGGTAGCAAGACCAACCTCTCTCCCCTTCCTCCTCCTCAGCCTACTCAATGTGAAGATGATGATGTTGAAGACTTTTATGATGGTCCCCTTCTACTTAATGAATAGTAAATACTCATTTACTATTTTCTCTTCCTTATGATTTTCTTAATAACATTTTCTTTTCTCTAGCTTATTGTAAGAACACAGTTTAAATGAAACATACAAAACAATGTGTTCCTCAACTCTTTATGGTGTCGGCAAGGATTCCTGCCAACAGTAGGCTGTTAGTAGTTAAGTTCTGCAGGAGTTCAAAGTTGTACCTGGATTTTCTACTATGCAGTGGGGTGGCACTCCTAACCCCCGTGCTATCCAAGGCCAGCTGTAATTGGTGTGTTTTCATAGTCCCCTGAAAATTGTAATGCTTCTGCATTCTTTTCTCTCATTCTCTTGACGTTCATGATGAGCACTCATCAGTCATTTTGTGGAATGTCTCACAGTTTGGTTTTGTCTAAGGTTATGTGAGCCTGTCTGTAATTTCCCACATTGGAAGTAACTATTCTCTCTCTGTGCTCCCATCGCACTTGGTCACTCCTCCTGTCCATACTTCCTCTACCATGGTATCACCGAGGAGCAAGACTGCATTTTATTCTCCGGGACTCTGTAATGCATAAAACCTTCTTAACATTCAATATATGCCAGTAAAGTCACTGAATAAATGAATAAATGAATGATGAGCACAAAGAAAAAAATGATCCATCTTTAGGCGATTTTTTAAAAACTAAATTTTTAAACAGGAAACAGAGATTATTCAAAAAAGGGATCAGTCCCTGGAAGACCAAGGTAGCAGTTGTCTCCTATCAGCCTCACTCAGAAAAATGAAATACCTGGAAGGGAAGCCTTCAGCAAATGGAAATAATGAACTGCCAATGACTTGAACTGCTGTCCTCTGAGAGTCAGAGCATGTCTCTGGTCAGATGTTTCAGTGCCCTTCATTCCCCACTTGAGCCTCTATCATCATGTGTTCTCATGCGAAAAGTGAGCGACAATACCCTGTTAGATTAGAGCTTCTCAGGAGAAGCAAGCCTTTCTGCAGGCACTTACAGTTGATTGCTGCTTGTGCATATGACATGCAATAACCTGGCAATATTCAGACATAAAGAAGAGAAAGCCTGAACGCTTCACCTCAACCCCCAAGAAATAAATGTCATGCAATTAAGTACTTCTCTCTTGCTTTAAGGGAACATCTTTAATTTTTTATTTTGCAGGCAAGAGTTTATGCAAAAAAGAGAGCGATGAGAGGAGACAGGTCATTCTTAGAATGACCTATTGATATAATGTGAGATATCTATTCAATAAATATTTATCAGATGTCTACATGTGAAAGATGATTTTGGAAAGGGCATAGAATCACCAGGGAATTGGAGCTAGGATGTGTTTCTGGAACTGTGTTTGCTTAGGGAAATGTGATTAGTGATTCCCAGAACACTTTGATCCTCTGTTGTCACTGTTCAGTCCCAAGCTGTCTGTGCTTGTGTAACACATACATTGTTCCACCTCTTCAGGCGCCCCATGCTTTATGCTGTGTCAGGTCAGCTAAGGAGACAGCTCCACCCCAGTGCCATTATCTTAGATCTCTCTGGAAACGTGTCCACAGAATTGGGATTTACTCTGTGCTCTTGTCTTTCATGGAGCTTGACTTTCAAAATGGTTATTGACCAACTGTTTGTATGTCATTCCATTTCATTTAAGTTACTTCTAAGAGATGAAATGATTGCGGAAAAGTTTTACTTTCCTGACAAAGTAGTAGACTGGTTTTTTAAATAAAGGAAACTGTGCAACCCATTTTTCCCTTTCTATTTGATCTTATGAGATTTTTAGTTACATTTCATGTTCAATAGCACAACTGACTGGAGGGCTCATATTTTTAGTACAATTTATCTTCATCATTGCCTGTCCCTGAATCACCACTACCAAAAATAATGGCCTCAATATTTCTTAAAACTTATCTTAATAGTATCATCGTCCATATTCTTTTGTTGTTATTGCCATTAGGCTGCTTCTAGTCTTTTCTGGAAGTAGGTAGCAAAAATAAATTGATAAATACGTACATGTACACACATACATACATATATACTTCTAATTATCATGGAGGCAGGAAAGGACGAAGAATCAGACACACAGTTGATTTTTGTTGTTGACAGAGCACAGACAGTGAATCAAAAATTTGTTTCTGAAGAATTTTAGAAAACCAGCATCCTCTGAATTTACATAAGAATTACTCTGTAAACTTTTTCTGCTGTAGAAAATGAAGGGAGGCTTTCAAATTGTGACGCAGGTTTTCAGATCAAGACATTCTTCACTGACGAATATGTAAAATGTTTAGCTGAAGAAATACCTTTACATACTCTGGTGAGAGCCAACTGTGAAATACCTCCTGGAACAGGAACAGCAGAATCATTTTAGCCTAGAAAAATAAGGAATTTCCAGGTGTAGAAACTGAGGATAGCATTGTTTTACACTTACGTTTGTCAGAATCAAGCTGAAAAATGACAGTAAAGGAATGTGCTTGCTTTTAAACTAAAAAAAGTTGTTTTGTCTAAACTCTGATAAAATTTAGTTTACTAGGAAGCTGTGCTCCTTGAAGAAGTTGTGAAATCTTCTAATACCCTATTTCTTCAGAAACAGCCTTCCAGACATTAATAGGGAATGCATTTACTATTCTGGTTTGAGACCCAAAGCTACTCAAAATCTATACAGAAACCCACAAGAGCCCCTCACATTCCTGAGTCCTCCTGTAGGTGTGGGTGAAACTTTATGTACAAGTTTGCATCCTAGTAAGATGAACAAGGAAACCTGCCCCATGGAGAAGACCACCGACAGAATATAATAAAACAATAATAAAAGCTTATATAATCACAATATAAACACTACTATTGACAAATAGCTGAAGTCTATAAAATACACAGTGATAAATTTCCTTTTCCTCCAGATTTCCCCAAGTGTATTCCTGGGAAAAGAAAGTATTTCTCTTATCTCGAATAAGGCATATGCCTGTTGAACAAGAGTGGATTTGCGGTGAGCCTGGCTGTTGCGCTGTCTGTGCTGGGAACAGCCTCTCTGCTGTTCTGTTGAACATGGTGTTGCTGTAATTTGTGATAAATATCCTTTACCATGTTCCTTCTGCTTTCTGATATGTATTATTATGAGAAATAAATATTGAATGTATTATATGATTTCTCAAAATTCTTTTAAAAAATTTCCTCTTTATCCTCTTGATGAATTACAGTAGGTTAAACAGAAGTTAAACATTGACCCTGCCTCTTTTTCCTGAAAGAAACTCTATTTGATTAAAATATGATTATTTTCATATAATGCTATTTGGATGTACTAATGTTCTATTTATTGTTTTTGCCTTTGTATTCATATGTGAAACTGGCTTTTAGTTTTCTTTTTTGCGGGTGGGGGATTAGTTTGTTCAGGTTTCACTATTAGTTCATATTCTCATAAAATGAATAGTTCCAGAGCAGTTTATCATGTAAAGAAATAATCTACTCCCAGGTAAAACTTTTCTATAAAATGGTCTAGACATGGAACTTTTTGAAAAAACAGATTTGCACACTTTTCAGCCGTGGCTACCGTGATTGATCTGTGTACTTTTTAACTTCTTCTTGGGTAAAATTTTCGTAATTTATGATTTCCTAAAGAAGCATTAAATTCATCTGAATTTTAGAATGTTCTGGATGACGTTGATATAAAATATTATTTTAAAGAAAACTTTATATCTGCCCTTACATTTATTTTCTGCGTTGTGGTGTTGTCTACTGTGCTGTCCATACTTTTCCTGAAGAGATGTGTAAGAGGCTGATTTATTTATTGGTCTTTCCTGGAAGGAGCATTTGGTATCATTTGTCAGTTCTACTGTTTGCTTATGTGGGTATTTTTGTTGATTTTAAGTTAGGTAATGACTACGTGGTGTTTATAAATTCTTTCCTCTAACTTCCTTTGGTTCATTTTGCTGCACAATTCTTCATTCTTAAGCAACTTTTGGTTAATATATTTTTAAACATTTCTTCTCATTAACAAAAATTTGAATGCTATGGGTTTTCTTTAAAATTCTGGCCCAACATAAAGTGTTCTCATTGTCTTTAACTTCTAACAAAGCCATAATTTTAGTTGTCATGTCTAGCTTAACCTAAGGTCTATTTTGAGTTATTATTTTAATTTGGGGTGGTTATATTGGTGATAGGGGAAGGGGACCTGGGAAATTTTATTTTTATTTTCTAATTGTATTAGTCAAGGTTCTCCAGAGAAATAGAACCAATCTACCTGAGAACAATAAGAGTTCAGGTTGCAAGTTCCAGTCTGAGTCCAAAGGCCTGAGAACCAGGAGAGCTATTGGCGTCAGTGCCAGGCGAAGAGGAGGAGGAAGCCGGTATCCCAGCTCAAGCAGCCAGGCAGACAGAACAAACTCCTTCCACGGCCTTTTTGTTCTATTTGGGTTCACTGTTGTTGGACTGGAAAATGCACACCCTCGTTAGATAGGGCAATGTTCTCTACTCAGTCTGTCAATTCAAATGTGAATCTCATCTAGAAACACCCTCTCAGATATACCCAGAAATAAAACCCCATGGCCCAGTTCAGTTGACACATAAAGTTAACTATTACACTAGTTTAATTGTACTGTGATTAGAGAATACCATTCTCTGAGACTTTCTTGAAATTTCCTTTTACTCTAAAACATGATCAATTTTTGCCAATGTTTCATGTGCATTTGCAGAATTTGTATTCCCTGATCAGTAAAAACGCTAAAAGTGTCTCTTAGATGAAGTATGCTAATGCAGTTTTTTAATGATCTGCATTTTTATTTATATTTAGTGGTATGTTTGGCCACCCCTGCAAGGCGTTTGTTACACACTGTGCCTCTATCTTGTTTCCATGAGGTTCTTACATTTCTAACAGTCATTGCTGCAGATGCATCACTGACATTTATACATGCACTTATATATAAACATTCAAGAGCTTTTCATTTTCTCGGTAGATTTTACCTTTGACTTTAAATGATACCTGATGCGATAGCAATATTGATGTTGCTGCTTTCTTTTTGTGGTATTTTCTTTGTCCATTCTTTAAATTTCTTTGTTCAATTTCTAAACTTATTTCTATTTAAAAATAATACTGTGGTTAACAGTGAGGCCTCTGGAATCTAATTATCCAATTCCCCAGCTCCAGGGCATTACTGTGGCCACTTATCCATCCGACTGTGTCCCTGTTGAGATAGCGTATGTGAAAGTGTGTGGGAAAATACTTACCGTGTAGTATGCACTGAATACATTTTACCTGTCATTCTTTTTATTACTTTTAATTTATATTATAAATAGCAAAGCTTTTGTCTTACAGTGAAGCATTAGATTTTACTTTTTATATATACTCTGAGTATCTACATACATTTTAATAGGGTGTTTTTAAAGCTATTCAAATGTATTTCCTCTAAAATTATTTGAGGTTCTATATCTTCCAACTTTTTTACACTTCCTACTCACTCTGATTTCTTACTGTCTCATTTTATTTCTTTTCCTTATTTTTAGAATTCCATTTTTTATTCCATTTCAAAGATGTCATTAATTTATTTTTTTCAGGACCCAGTGTTTTAGGCTCAGTGGGTCATTTCTTTTCAGAAACACAAGGCTTGTTTGGCAGGCAAAAGAAATCTGTTAGTTCTTCCTGGGTGGCCAGCACTGAGCTAGACATGGTAGTGGAGAGGAATATAAAACAAGCACAAGATACAAATCTTGTTCTAAGGCAGCTTAAAATCTAGTAAAGAAATTATAGGAAAAATAAAATGCAGCAAATAATAAGACATAAACTAGGTTTCCGTTAAGTGTTCTTGGAATTCAGAAGAAAGATGGAAAAGCAGTGACTGAGCTACCCTCAGAAGAACCAGGAGGGTTTGGATGCTGCATCACAGCATAGCCATGCATCCGTGTGACTGCCCAGTGGGGAGCTGGCTTCCAACCTGGAACCTAAAATCAGCAAATGATATCTTTCACTAAACCAAAAGAGAGGCTCAGCACTCACTCAGTACCCCTCCATCCTACCATCCGTGTCCTGTTTCTTATCTTGGAGAAAAAAACTTCAGACTTTCATTGCTGAGTATTATTTTAGCTGTGGACTTTTCATATATGGCCTTAATTATATTCAGGTAGTTTCTTTCTATTTCTAGTTTGTTGAGTTATTTAATCATGAAAAAAATGTTGAATTTTGTCAAATGCTTTTTCTGCATCAAGTAAGATAATTATATGGTTGTTTGTTTGTTTGTTTTGAGACAGAGTATCTCTCTGTTGCCCAGGCTGGAGTGCATTGGCGCTATCTCCGCTCACTGCAACCTCTGCCTCCCGGGTTTCAGCGATTCTTCTGCCTTAGCCTCCTCAGTAGCTGGGACTACAGGTGGCCACCACCATGCCCGGCAAATTTTTGTATTTTTAGTAGAGATGGGGTTTCACCATATTGGCCAGACTTGTCTCAAATTCCTGACCTCGTGATTGGCCCGCCTCGGCCTCCCAAAGTATTGGGATTACAGGCATGAGCCACTGTGCCTGGCTAATTATGTGTTTTTTCATTCTGTTAATGTGGTGTATTACATTGGTTAATTTTCGTATATTGAACCATCCTTGCATATAGGAGTAAATTCCACTTGCTCATGTTGTACAGTCCTTTGAATGGGTGGTTGAATTTGGTTTTCTGGTATTTCGTTGAGGATTTTTGCATCACTATGCATAAGGGAAGTGTTTCCTCCTCTTCAATTTTTTGGAGGAGTTTGAGGTACATTGGTAGTTAGTTCTTCTTTAAATTTTTGTCAGGATTCACTGGTGAAGCCATTTGGTCATGAACTTTTCTTGTGTAGAGGTTTTTGATTTCTGATTCAATCTCCTTACTATTTATATATCTGTTCAGATTTTCTGTTTTTGCTTTATTCAGTCATGGTTAAGTTGTTTCCAGGAATTTAGAATTTCAATTTATAATTTTAAGTAGATTATCCAATTAGGTGATGCACACTTGTTTGTCACATTCTCTTATAATTTGCTAAGATTTCTATAAAATTAGTTGGACTTTCCCCTATTTTATTTCTGATTTTACTTGTTTGAATCTTGTTTTTTTTTTTAAACAATATAACCAAAGTTATGTCCATTTTGTTGATCTTTACAAGGAATCAATCTTTACAAAGAAGCAATTTTCTGAATTGCTTTTTTATTCTCTATCTCTTATAATCTACCTTTTCTTCCACTAGTTTTGGATTTAGTTTGGCTTTCTTTTCTGGTACTTTAAGGCATAAAGTTAGATTATTAATTTGAGATCTTATTTTTAAAATATGGGAATTAACTGTGATACATTTTCCTCCTTAGCAATGCTTTTGCTGCATCGCATAAATTTTGTTCTGTTGTACTTTTATTTTTATTTGCCTCAAGATATTTCCTAATTTCTGTTGTGACTTCTTCTTTGACTTATTGGTTATTTAAGATTGTGTTGTTTGATTTCCACAAATTAATGATTTTCTGTTTTCTTTTCTTAGTTTCAGTGCAATCAGAAAAGATACATTGCATGATTTCATTATTTTTCAATTTATTTGGATTGTTTTGTGACTTAACATATGGTCTATCCTGGAGAATAGAATATTCCACATGCATTTGAAAAAATTTGTCTTCTGCTGTTGTTAGGTGAACTGCGATATCTGTCTCCGTTAGGTACCATTGCTCTATATGTTGTTCGAGTCCTCTATTTCCTTACTGATCTTCTGTCTGGTGGATTTTTTCCATCATTGAAAGTAGGAGTATTGAAGCCTCCTACCATTATTGCTGAACTATCTATTTCTACCTTCAATTCTGTCAGTGTTTACTTCATATATTTAGGACTTCTGACATTTGCTGCACACACATATGCACTCATGTGCGTGTACACACACACAGGCACACTTCTAATCGTTATATCTTCTTGGAGACTTGACCCTATAATCATTATATAATTTCCATTGTCTTTTGCAATAGTTTTTGACTTAAGGTCTATTTTATCTGATATCAGTATAACCACCCCTGGTCTCTTTTGGTTAATATTTGCATGGAATATTTTTTTCTGTTTTTTTTTACTTTCAACATATATATGTCCTTAGATGTGAAGTAAATCTCATAAAAATCGTATACTGGGATATCCTTTTTTTAAATCCATTCTGTCAATCTGTAACTTCTGGTTACCATGGGGATTACATAAAACATCCTAAGCTGTAACCACCTATTTTAAAATGACAAGAACTTAACTACAATCACATACAAAAATTCTACTCTTTTACAGTTCTGTCTCCCCTTCGTGTTATTGATGTTACAAATTACATTGTTATATATTGTGTACCCATTAACATAGATTTATACTTATGCTTATGATTTTGTCTTTTAAATCATATAAAATAGTTAAAATCAGAGTTATAAACCAAAATTATAATAATATAGGTTTTTCTGTATGTTTATATATTTATTATGCCTTTACCTGAGGTCTTCAAATGTTCCTATGACTTTTAGTTATGGTCTGGCATCCTTTTATGTCAATGTGAAGGATCTCCCTTAACAAATCTTATAGGGTGGCCTAGTAGTAGTTAAATCCTCCAGTTTTTGTTTGTGTGGGAATATCTTAATTTCTTCCTTATTTTAAGGAATGATGTTGCCAGATGTATTATTTACTTTGTTCCTTTCTTGGTTGGCACTTTCCTCCTTTCAACACTTTAAATATATCATCTCAATGCCTTCTGACCTGCAAGGTTTCTGTTGAGAAATTATCTTGTAATCTTATACGGTCTCCCTTATATTTAATGAGTCACTTTTCTCCTGCTGCTTTGAAGATTCTTTGTCTTTGACTTTCTACTATTTGATTATAATGTGTTTCAGGGTGGATCTCTTTGGATCTGTCTAAAAAAGTTCATTAAGCTTCTTATATTTGTGTATCAATTCAGGTACTTGAATTTGGGAATTTTTCAGCCATTATTTCTTCAAACAAAATTTCTGCCCCTTTCCTTCTCCTTCCTTGATCTCCAAAATGCATATATTGGTCGGCTTGATGGTGGCCCCTGTTTACTTCTCTTTGTTATTTTTCCTTTTTGCTTCTCCAACTTGATAACTTCCAATGCCCTGTTTTCAAGTTCACTTATCACTTCTGCCTGTTTATCTGCTGTCAAACTCTTCCAGCAGATTTTTCAATTCAGTTATTGTATCTATCAGCTGTGGGTTTTTCTTTTTACTGTTTTTTTAAATTTCTACTTTTTTGAATTCCGTTTATATATTGTTTTCCTAATTTTGCTTAACTGTCTGTGTTCTACCTCAACTCATTGCTCATATTTAAGATGGTTGCTCGAAAATCTTTTTAAAGTAGGTCAGAAGCCCATGTTTCTTTAGGATCAGTCTCTGGAGATTTACTTTGTTTCTTTCAGTTGGCTGTGTTTTCTCTCTTTTTGTATGCCTTGTAAACTTTTGTTGAAAATTGGGCATTTGAAAAACAGCCACCACTGCCAGTCTTTGTGGACTGGCTCTGTGCAGGGAAAGACCTTCACTAACCAGCCTGGTATGAATGCTAAGGGGCCTCTCCAGCGTTTGCTTGGGATGCATATTCTTTTTTGTGTGCTTTTATTTCCGTGTTCATATATATATATATCTGCTTTAAATGTCAGTTTCCTAAAGATTGTCACTCCTGCTTCTTCTTGGATCCTTAGGTGCTGTATTGATCTGCCTGTGGTCTCTTGCCCTCAAGTGCCTATGGGCCTGAAGTTCCCCTTGAGCTCTCTCATGCCATATAGCATCTGCCACTGCTTCCAACAGCCTCCAACCTAATATCCAAATTATGCCACAGTTCCCATCAATGCCTTGAGACAAGAGCCAAAAACCAGTCCATGAAACAGTCCTCAAACAAGCTAGAATGTTTTGAGAAAGTTTCATTCTTTTCCTTACATCTCAAGGAAGGAACTGGGAATTGCGTGTTCTGATGATACCACATAGGGGAGCAGATGGGGTCAGGCTGAGCAAAATGTCACAACATTTCCTACCACTATGAGGATGATTTTTCATTGGTTAGGTGTTTGCTTGGTTGCTGTAGCTGCTTAACTGGCTTCTAGAGTTCTCACAAAACTATTTTGCTATGTACATTATTATTATTTGTTGTTTCCATGGGAAAATGAGAGCCTGAGGCTTTCTAGTCTACCATCTTGCCAACTTCCCTCTGAGATAATTCTTTTAGAAATGTGTGAAATTCACACTGCCTAAGTTGCTCAGTGACTCTTTTCAGAGGTCTGCATAAAGTTCCAAGTAGAAGGAACTGTTTCCAAATATAACTGCAAACTTATTCTAAGCTGAATACAACACTATCTTACTGTAAGTTACAATTCTGATGCCTCAAATGAATAAAACCAATCAAGAGTCATAAGAACATTGATTTTTTATCAAGGCCAATTGGTAGGAGTTTGCTGATGAAACTCTACAGTCTGGTTCAGATACATAGTTGATAGAAACATTTCACTTTAGATCTTGAGTAAAATTTTTGTCATCGTTGGGCTGAGCAGGGATCTCATCATACCCAGTGCTTCTTTATACTCCTGGGTACTTTAACATTTCCACTGATTTCTGTTTCTCACAAAAACTTCTTGATTTTAGCAATATCTCAAATGACATAAACAGACATCTGGCTCACTGATATAGTGGGTCTGTTTTTTTTTTTTTTAATTTACATATTTCTTTCTTTTGGAAGGCAGCTGTTTCACAGGTTTTATCCCTCCCACTGCTCTTACATAAAACTTTTGTAAAAGGTCAATTTTTAAAGATGACCCAGAAGTCCAGGCATATCCTCTTCAGACTGCCTGAGAGTAACTGGTTTTGCCCTTGGTTTAGTAAATACCAAATAACTCTCCACCTTCTGCATCACCTCAGACATTTACTATGAGAATCAAAATGAAATGTGTGTGTGTCTCTCTCTGCCTGCTCATTTCTCTGCCTTGGTAAAACACTGTTTGGAGCATTAACACAAACTAAGAAACCTACTTGCTGTCTTTAAAAGGGCTTAAAATTAACTCTGAGACAAGGACTAAAGAGTAAGCAGCTCATTTGGGAGGTGACTCTAGGAAATACCCACAGGGAAACAGGTAAGTGAATTAGGGAAGGAGAGGCAGCCAACAAAAGGGCACCTTATTGAGCAAGTTACTGCTCTGGGCAACTGCAGCTCCATCCCCTGGAGCCACCTCGGAAAGTAGACAGAATACCCCTTAGAGTTGTCTGATCCTGGGTTCTGGGAAGCTATGACATTTATCCACCAGCTTCTCTCAGTCATTGACTGAGGGAATCCTTCTCCTGAAGGATATTAACTCCCAGCATTTCTGGCCCTTCGCATGGGAGAGCAGGCTTAGGTAACTAGAGATGACCTTCAGACCAAGAGTCTTGAATACCTACAGTTGGCATCCTTAGCATCCGGGCGGTACAATGTGAAGCGATGAGTTTGGAAGGATGCGGGTGGGCACCAATCATTCCCGCTACATACACTCCTTCTATTCCTCCTTCTATCTGTGGAAACAATGACAAGATCTCTACCTTCCTTGGTGTTCTCCAGACATACAGTTTGAGGGGTCCTACGAGCAAAGGAAATTATGATTTGGGCAATAAAAAAATCTTCCAGTTGACCTTTTATGTTAGCCAAAGGTATTTACAAGAGAATAAATTGTTATTCACAGAGAAAGGTCTGTTTTCTACTGACCTTAAGGTATGGCCCTGCATACGAATGAATTAATCCACTGTTAAAGTAATAAAAGATCTCAGACTATTAGAAGCCTTGTCGATGTAACCTACACAAACTTTTTGAAGTGTACTGATATTACTGTAGCAGTAACAACCAGAGAAGGGATGTTTTCCGCATCAAAAATGCAATGTACTTGGAATGCAATGTAATATACTTGGAACACATATTAGATTTGAAGGTATTTATAAATACAAACACTCCACTTTCTTCTCAACTCTTCTACCCACCTCCAGAAACAATTGTGATGTTGGATGTGCTTCCTTTAGCTAGAAATATGCTTTTAACTTATTTGGGGGAAGAAAAATTGAGAGAGATTGAAATAACTGGAAAAGTTGCAGGCATGTAATCATCTCTCTAAATACCATGGCAGCCGAGTCTCAGTGTATCTGATATATTGTAGCAAAATAAAGTGCTTGATCTGAGAACTGAAGTTGGAAACATATTTACAGTTAAGAGACCATGGTCATTTACAGATATTATGAAAACATGCTATTATAGGCATAAGAGTATTAAATTGAGTATTTGCTTTTTAATAGAGAACTCTTTGCTTATTGCTCCTTGGCAAATTTTGGCATCACAAAAGCCAAAACAAGTTTTAACTTCTTTCCAATTCCTTAACCCTGACTCTATGCCAAAATCCCTCTCTTGAGGACTCTGCACAAAGCAAGCTCAGAGGTCTTTAATTTAACTTCGGTTGAAGTGAAGGGTGCCAGTGCTGTATTGCCTTAGCTTCTGTGTGTGTTAAGCAGGAAGATGAGAACACATGCACACCTCCTAGAGCGAGAAGCACAAGCATGTGTGGTGCCCTGAGCTCCTCTCTAGCCCCACAGAAGACATCACTAATTGATCTGGTCTCTTGATCTCAACAAGCCTGGGTGCTGGCTCAGAATTCTCCTCACAGAGTGATATACGTCCTCAAAATGAGACCTAGCAGGCCTTCCATTTCTATCCATGTCCTGGATCAACAAGAAAAAGCAAACAGCCACAAGTACTGAGCCCTCTTCCAGATAAAAAGGTTCTGTCCTCCAGAAACAGGAAGACGCCCTGCTTGCAGGTGAGATACACTCAGCTGACTGCCTTCCATTTGTGGGCACTGAGAAAAAGGGTTTTATGGAACACAACTGCATCCATTCAGAAAGCATCCATTGAGGACCTATTGTGTGCCAGAGAGAGTGACTTGTACAAGAGGTAAGTGATGTATGCCCAAGCCTTGTCTCAGAGATCCCACAGCCTAGCAGGAAAGAACAAGTCATGGAGGCAGACAGGTCAGCAGAGTAAGCAGGGCACACAGGCAGGGCCAGAGTGTGGTCCAGAGGCAGATTGTCACAGCCTGAACCTTGTCTCTGGTGCTTGCTAACTGTTTGACCTCAGAAAATAACTTAGTCTTCTATTCTTCAGGGTTTTTTTTAAATGTATGATGTGGCAATGACATTCTCTACCAGCTATGGAGGCCACGATGACTAAATGAATTAAGCAGAATGCTAGTCACTTGTGCAAAGTAAATGCACTTATTATGGAGAAAAATAATTGGATGAGTTATCTATTTTTCTAGAACAAGTTACCACAAATGCAGTGCCTTTAAGCTACACACATTTATCACCTTACAGTTTCTGTGGATCAGAAATCCAGCCATGTCAGATCTGGGTCTTGTGCATAACTGGTCTTTGTGCTTCTCCCCCAGGTTTCAATCCAGGTATCATCAGCCAGGGCTGGGGCTTCATCTGAAGGTTCAACCAGGGAGGTATCTGCTGCCAAGCTCAGGGTTGCTGGGAGAATTCAGTTCCTTAAGGGTTGAACTGAGGGCCTCAGTTCCTGCTGGCCCTCATGCTGCCTCCTTCCTTGCTGCACGGGCTTACAATACAATAGGGAGAGTCTGTGAACCAGAGGGAAGTCCCAGGCATTTGTAATCTCCTCACAGAAAGGATGGCCCATCGCCATTGTTGTGGTTTTTGGTCAGAATCAAGTCACAGGTGGCCACACTCAAAAGGGGGAAATTACTCGAGGGCATGAAAAGAAGGACGCAGGAGGCATTGAAGGTCTCCTGTCACAAACACGTCTGAAATGTAATATGGTATAGATTCAACAACAAATGTTTATCTAAGGTCTGTTCAAAGAACATGAGACTCATAGCAAAGGATGTCAAGGAGGCCTTCCTCAGAGAGTGGCCGCTAAACTGAAAATGGAAATGTAAGAATTTGCCTGGAAGACCAAGACAAAGGGGCTTTCCAGGTACAGGAACACCCTGCACAGGGGCAGGCGATTGTGACACTGTGTGTCCAGTCCTGGGTGCCAATGGTAGGCTGGCACCTCTCCGTGGCACCTCCCTTTGCCTCTTCAGGCCTTGGGGTGATGACAGCTTCTTTTGTTTCTAGATCCAGGGCACAGGATAACCCTGGCGACCTAGAGCCTGATGAAAAGGGATGAGAATCTAAATGACTTACTGCTGTGTACTTGGCCATGAGAGAATAACTGTGATAATAACTCAGGTAAAAGGCTCAGAATGAGAAAGAGGTTTAAAAAGCAGGTAATGAAGATTGGGATCAGCCAAATAGAACCTGAAGGGCATATGGGACAGCCAGAAGGAATGCCTGTAAGGCTGTGGGATGCAGGCATTTGGAGCCTGGAGTGTCCTGAGCTAGAGACACAGAAGGAGGAGGCATTCGCTTGAAGGTTGTGTTTAAAAATATGGGAGAGGTAGGACCTGTCTAAAGAGAGGAACTAGAGTGAGAGGCAACACATTTCAGAAAAAATTTAGAAGAAAGGAAAACCCAGCAGATCTTGAATAATACCATAGTATTTTATCAGTTTAAAACATAGTCTTTTATAGTATTTTATCATTTTACGGTATAAGTATTTTCCTCTCTCTTCTTTTTCTTTCTTTCTTTCTTTCTTTTTTTTTTTTTTTTTTTTTTTT
>NW_016821003.1:571255-624850 GCF_001698545.2 Rhinopithecus bieti | reverse complement strand
TTTTTTTTTTTTTTGACACAGAGTCTCTCTGTCTCCCAGGCTGGAGTGCAGTGGCACGATCTTGGCTCACTACAAGCTCTGCCTCCCAGGTTCATGCCATTCTCCTGCCTCAGCCTCCCAAGTAGCTGGGACGACAGGCGCCCGCCACCATGTCAGGCTAATTTTTTGTATTTTTAGTTGAGACGAGCTTTTACTGTGTTAGCCAGGATGCTCTCAATCTCCTGACCTCATGATCTGCCTGCCTCGGCCTCCCAGAGTGCTGGGATTACAGGCATGAGCCACTGTGCCTGGCCTTCTCTATTCTTTTTCATTCATCCTACAAATACTTTCTGAGCAACCCATGTGGTAGGCATTGTTCTAGGTATGTTTGATCTAAAATGATAAAAAACAACCATTGCTTCTTGCCTCAAGAAGTTTACATTCTAGTGGAAATAAAGCTAACCCTAGTAAGTAATTATCACAGCAGTTTAAAAGTAAATATCATGAAAATAATAAGAGGAAAAAATACACATGTAGTTCCATTTTAAAAGAAGGATCGGGGGAGGCCTCACTGAGAGGGTAGGGGGGCCATGTTTCATAAAGCCTTTAGGATGGCAATGTAGCTACTTATGATGGTATCTGGGAAACAGCATTTCGGGCAGAGGAAACAACAAGCCTCCTTTGACCCTAAAAAGAAGGAGCCATCCTGGCATGGCCAAGACTAGCAAGAAGGTCAGCAAAGGTGAAGTGAAGAGAGAAATGACAGAAGAAGGAGAGATTATGTTAGAGAATAACAGAAACCAGGTCATTTGGGGCTTAGTAGCCATTGGGAGCCATTGTGGCAAGAAGCCATTCTGAGGAAGAGGAGAAATTATGAGGGAAAGAAGCCATTGTGAGGAGAGGGAGCCATTTTGAGGAGGGAGAGCCATTGTGAGGAGGAGGAGGCACTGTGGGAAGAGGGAGGCATTGTCGGGAAGAGGAGCCAGTGTGAGGAGGTGTAGACATTGTAAGGAGAGGGAGCCATTGTGAGAATGGTGGGGGAGGCAGTTGTGACAGGGAAGAGCTATTGTGAGGCCTGGGGAGGCAATAATGACTTGTTCAGAGGATCCAGCGACCTGACTTATGTTGTGACAAAATCACATTACTTATGGTTAACAGAATCTAGAGGGTTGAGGGAGAAGCAGGGAGATTTCTCAGAAGACTGTTGCAGAAGAGAGATTTTGTCCAGTGTGGTAACATTTATGATGGTGAGAAGGGGTTGGATTTTGTGCTTAATTTGGACATAGAGCTAATAGTGAAAACAAAAAGAAAAATAAACTATTTCCTATGACAGTAATAATTGATTTAGTTGGGGATTCTCAATAGATTCTGAACTAGTGGTTTCAATGAGAATAGGATGCTTACAAAGTCTTCAGGTGACTGTCTACAAGATACTGATTAATCACAGAAAGAAAATAGAAGACACTTGGCAGACACTACATGAATCAAGTGATCAAAATTAACCTCACCAGTAATGGGACAAATCACTTGTGTGGCTCCATGATGCAATGCCCTGGGAACACAATGATACCTCAGTTCCACTTGTGCCCGTAACGCATAGCTTGAATCTAAACACAAGGAAACATCAGACAAATCCAAATTCAAGGCGATTCTACAACATAGCTCACCTGTACCAAAAATGAAAGAAAAATTGAGGAACTATTTCTAGTTAAAGAAGACTAAAGTTTATGAATCATTCTTTGTTTTTTCTTTTGCTGTAAATGGCCTTACTAGGTCCACAGGCTAAATCTAAATTAGGTCTATAGATTAGAAATAATGCTGGATCAATGTTAATTTCCTGATTTTGATCACTATACTGGGATAAGGAGGGAATGTTCTTATTTGACAAAATATGTTCTCAAATATTTAAGAATAAAAAGAAAAAAATTAGACACTATGTCTGCAACCTACTCCGAAGGACTGAAAATAAATCTGTACAGAAAGAGAATGATAATGCAAATGTGGAAAAGTGTTAACTTTTGGGGAATTGGGGTGAAGGGTACACAGGAAGTTCTCATATTATTCTTGCAAATTTTCTGTAAGTCCAAGATTATTTCAAAATTTTAAAAGCATTTTACGCATAAAACCATTTCCAAAATTTTGGGAATTTCCAGAGTCCTTTGTCTAATCAATTGCAGCTTATGACTCAATGCCAACAGAAGTTATATTAAAGACATAGTTAAATCTCTAAAATAAAATAACCATAAGGAAAGATCTGTTACTTAATAAATGCTTTCCTGAGAATTTCTAAATGTTTTTATTTGTATTAAGTTGTTTAGGCATTGGTGCTTGTTTGGTTTGTCTTTTGGCAGAGAAACTCCTCTTTCAAATAACATTTTATGCGTCTTGTTTTCATATAAAACCAACCCAAGCCTGAGGTCCAACAAACTCATATGCCCAAAGAAGACTCTGATATCTTGGTGGGTTCCCTATGCTTCAGGAACCCAATTTAAACAGCTTTCTCCAGAGAATCCAGGTAGAAATAGCTTCAAAAAAAGAGATATTTCCATCTTCCTTAATTTTTAAGGCTATATGTACTTCATACATCAGTGTTGCATAAATCAACTACTTATCATATTCTTTTTTTAAAGAAATATAGAACTAGAACAAAACACCTGTCTGGCAACCTCTAAATCATTCTTTACCATTTTTCATGTCCAATAAATTGTTTAAGAAAAAATTTTAAGATGCACACAGGAAAAGGAAACTTATATTTCAGACCATACTGAAACAATCAAACAATTTGTCAACAGCTCCAGGAAGATGTCATGAAATTGTGAAATATGAAAGAGGATAGATGACTTATCTGAGCTTAGACACACAAGTTGGTTCCTGAGAAACCAGGAAGCCAGGAGTCAGATACCCCAGCTCAGTGAGTAGTGCCCTGACGTCCCCTGTTTGAGTTACAGATGTCTTTAGACATTTTTCTCATCACACAGTGTTGTAATTAGATCAGATGCCTTCTTTCAGTTAAGGCATCAGGGAACCAACTCAAACTGACTTGTGTAAGTAGCTCCAGTCAGGGCCTAATCTAGGAGCTCTTAGGATGTGACCAAGGGGCTTGTTTTCTTCAGCGCTGGGCTCTGTTCTCCATGGCTTCAGTGAGGCCTTGCCTCATAGTAATAAAATGGCTCCAGCCCTAATGTCTTTTTACCACCTTATCCAGAGGAGAGAAAATCTTCCTTCTAGGACCTCTAGAAGAGTAATCACTTGCCTTGATTCATACAAGGTCACATGGCCATTCTTAGGCCTATCATTGGCTTAAACCAGATGGATCCCAAAGTGACCAACCTCACTTACAATTTATTCCTACTTGGCTGAGGGAAATAGGGATTCTGTTGGTGGGAGATAGGAGACGAGGTGCTTGGGAAGCACCTCAAATTGATGTGCACTACACACTCCAACCCCAAAATCTCCTTTTCTTAACCCATTGAGTGGAGAGACCAGTGGTGAAGTTGGAAAGGAACAAGAAAGAGATGAAAGAAATTGGCCTCCTGAAACAAGTGGTCTTCATAGAGCAACCTCGGGAAGGAAGAGACCTCCAAGGGCCTCTAAAGTTCTCTCCAGCCCTGAGGCTGCACCTGCACAAGGACTCCGGATGTGTGCATCCCTGCCACCATGTGGGAGACACTGTGGGAGGGTTTTTACAGGACTCCAGATGTGTGTGTCACCTGCCACCATGTGGGAGACACTATGGGAGGGGTTTTACACAGGATTCTGGATGTGTGTGTCACCTGCCGCTGTGTGGGAGATGCTGTGGGAGGGGTTTTATTCATATCAGTTCTTCATATCCTCACCCTCATGCCATGAGGTGGGCGATGGCATTGCCCTTGGAGAAGGGGTACTGGGCACTGGCCGACAAACCGATTGGCCTCCACCATGCAACTGGAAGGTGGCAGCGTCCTGATCCAAAAACTGGGTGTCAGATGGCAAATTCCATGTTCTTAACCACTTTGCTCTTCATGAAAACCTGCGCAATGAACACTACATCGTCTTTGGAAAATTAAAAAAATTAAAGCCTGGGGGGCTTTCATTAGGAGGGATGTTATGGACAGCAGTGGGTACAGGGCTGTTCCTTCCTCACCAAGTATCTAGTGTGCACCTACTCTGCCCTTAAGTCTCTCTCTAAGAACAAGTGTTTCCTCGGGAAGTGGGGACCTGCCCAGTGCTGCAAGATTTCCTGGAACCTGGGTTGTTCTCTAGGTCAGCCCCAAGGTCCTCATTGTGCCAATGATGCTTTGGCAGTGTAGGTAACCTACAGACCCCTTCTCAAAATGATGCTTTTAAACATACAAAACACAGAATCAGAAAGGAAACCAATTATGTAAAAATGCACTTATCATTTTACACATAACAGTGCAAAAACACTGTTATATAATAATAATGATCTTCTTTAACAAACAGATAGTGGATCTAATACTGACTATAATTTTAAGGTATTGATTTGTGTACAGGATGATTTCAGATATCCATGACAACAGTTATCTGTGATATGAAAATACCCGTGATCTTTAGGGGTGATAAAATAAAACACAGATTTTGCTAATACTACCGTAGCTTGCTGTCACATTCATAACTAAAGCACATGCTAAATTTCTAAGGCAAGTGAAAGAAGAGGTGTAGGGTCTTCTCCTCACTCAAGTTCATGGACCCCCTGAACTTAGACGGAACCTTGCCATAGAGAAGGAGTCCCCACAGTGACAGTGTTCTTTGGGGAGAAGTGATGCAGACTTAACTTATAAGGAAACTTTTCTATGTAAAGTTTGAGTACATCAAGGAAGAAGCTCATGTCATTTATAGCTTGGAGAATAATTCCTTCCAGTTTTCATTCTGAATGACATTCTACCCACCTCCTCCCCAGGAGAGAAGGCTGAGCACAGCACATGGGTCTGTGTTTTCTCCAGCTGGCCCCAGAGAGCGAATGCCCACATGCAATCACTGAGGGGAGAAAAATATGTTTATTGGTTTAAGCAGAGGGTAGAAATCTAATAATTTGCTCCCATTTAGATCACACTAAAAAAGCAACCATGAAAGATTATTTTAGAATCCAGAGTTCATATACATATGTATGACGAAAGGAAATAGCATTCTTCAAAGAATACATTTTCCAGTTCAGCCCATGTTTCTCAGATGCACTTATTTTGAAAATAAAAATGAGCATTTCTGGCGTCTTGAACTTTTTCTGAGATAGGAAAACCACTCAAGCTTGGTTATAAAACTGGAGTCACACAGGCTGACTGGATCCTGGTGACATTTTTTTTTTAAATCCAGAACAAGGAATCCAATTATTTTATTACATTCTTAACTTAGGTTCTCTTCCAAGAGGGAGTGGAGGCTACAGCCACGCAATTTATGAGTCAGGGTCAGGCTGAAGAAAGGAATGCATCTCTTTCCTTTAAAATATTTCCAAACTCTTCTCTTTTGCCAAGAGGAAAAGCAACACTGACTGCAGAGATCCTGGGTGAAGAATCTGCAGGGCTCCCTGCTACCTCTGACCCAGACAAGACCTCCAAGCCAAATAGTGTCTCAATCCAAGCAGGAGCTTAGAATTGTAGAGGACACCTGAGCTGCTATCTTAGCCAGTTTGGGATTCCAGAACAAAATGCCATAAGCTGAGTGGCTTAAACAACATTTATTTCTTATGCCTATGGAGGCAGAAAGTCTGTAACTAAGGAGCTGACATGGTGGAATTCTTGGTGAGGGCTCACTTTCTGGTTTGCAAACAGCTGCCTTCTTGCTGTGTCCTCTATGGCAGAGAGATAGCATGCTCTGATCTCTTCATCTTTTATAAGGACACTAATCTCATCCTAGGAGCACCACCTTCATGACCTCATCTAAGCCAAATTACCTCCCAAAGACCCCACCTCCAAATATCACACTGGGGATTAGGAATCAACATATTGATTTGGGGGCAACACAAACAGATCTTTAAAGGTCTAGTAAATCCAAACCTTTTATCAATATGCACCGTATTGTTATTTTTAGGCATCACCTGGATTAAGGAATGCCTAGATAGCTGGCCAAGCATCATTTCCAGGTGTGTCTGTGAGGATGATTTCACAGGATATTGGCATATGAGTCTCTGGACTAAGTTGGGGAGATCCACCCTCAATGTGGGGTTAGGGAATCACCAGCCAATCAGCTGGCCCAAATAGAACATAATGGCAGAGGAAAGTTGAATTTGCTCACTGTCTCTCTCATCCTCTCTCTCTTCCTCCTGGAGCTGGGACCTCCTCCTTCTCCTGCCCTTGGACACCAGAACTCCAGATTCTATGACTTTTAGAATCCAAGACTTGCACCAGTGCCCCCCTGGATTTTCAGGCTGTCCTCTTTGGACTGAGTTATACCATCAGCTTCTCTGATTTTGAGGCTTTTAAATCTGGACTGAACCACCTTATCACTTACCCTCCTCATCCAGCTTGCAGACAGCCTATAGTGGGACTTAGCCTCTAATCAAGTGAGCAAATTTCCCTAACAAATCCCCTCTCATCTCTGTCTATCTATCTGGCATCTCCTATTGGTTCTGCCTCTCTGGAGAACTTCAACTTTGTGAGATAGCTGTCCTGCTTAGTTCATGCTACGAAGTATCAACTATATTTATCGTTTAGAAAAACATTATTTTCTTGGATAATACAGTAAGCACTTGTCTTAAAATTATTTTAAAAATAAACTCATAAAGAAGAAACTGAAAGTCATTTGAAAGTCCTTGGTCCAGAATTAACCATTATTTTCATTTGGTGAACAAATATGTTTCTAATCCTCTCTCTATGCATCTGCATGTTCATATATGTCTACAGATAATATTTTATATGAAAGGTATGCATTAAGCAGAACTCTCTTTTACATTGATTTTTCAACTCAAAACCTTTTCTTATTACCAGATATAGATAGCCATCATCGTGGGTGTCATAGTAACCCATAGCATATCTGCAAAATAATTTGTACGAATGCCCACCCCTCCATTGGTAGATATTTCTGTTGTTTCCTGCTATAATGGACAGCCTGCACAAGTGGCTCTGTGTCTTGCCTAATGCTCTTCTGAGAAAAAGTGTCTGGAATTGGAAAAGGATGAGCACATTTCATGCATCATCCTTCAGAGAGGTTATAGTCATTTTCACTCTCACCAACCCCATCAGGTGCACCTATTTCAACACACCAACACCAGCTGCAGATTTTATTAATCTTTCTGACCTTTACCAACCTGACTGCTCAAACTCCTTGCTTTGATTTATATATATTTGATGCAAATTCAAACCAATTTTTTATTGGCTAGCCAGACAATTTTTTTAGAAAAAGCACACAAATTATTATGATGAGGAAGGTACTGTGTAGGCATTAGATAGTTAACAACTGAAGAATCTTGAAAAATAAGCTCTACTAACACAAATCCTAAACTTTTTCAAGATGCTAAATAATTCTGAGTCAGAAATAGTATTACTTAGAATCCCTACACACACACACACACACACACACACACACACACACACCTTTCTTATTCAGTAATCAGAGTTCTTGGGCCATTCTTCAGTCACCATTATTCTGCCTGCAAAAGACAGAGAATGGGAAGTGTTGATGCCACTGTTTGTAGAGATTGGAATTTTAGTGTTGCCCACATCTGGGTTAGAAATCTGACTCCACCCTATATCCACTGACATCAAGTTGATTTTCTCTCCTTTTTTCCTAAAAATGTTACCTATATTCTTAAAAGTAGGTATTTTGGGATAAGTAAATATCATCATTTCACTTTGCACATAGAAGCAGAAAAAAATTATATTACTTGCCCAAAGGAAAAAAAAATATGTGTATATGTATGTAGCATCTGCATACTCATCATATGCATTTCCCTATGTGATTCCTCTCCTGGATAAGAATAGAGAGGGCTGGTGTTCCCATGACTTGAATTAAGACATGACAGCACAAGCAATGAATGACTGGCCAGGATCTGACATCTAAATGGTAGATTAGGGCTTCAGCAGAGTCATTGTGACTCCTAGTCCGGCATTCTCCCCACCCTCTATGCTATAAGGAAAACAAAATGTAATTAAATAGCCCTTTTAACAACTGCAACTCAGAGCCAAGGCCACCAATGGCACAATCACTGAAAACCCCACAGACAACGCCCAGTCAAACCACAGTCTGGGAACAGACCCCAGACAACCCTTTGTGGGCCCAGGCCCTCTCTGAGTTCTTCATCCCATGAAAGGGTTCTGTGAAATCTGACCATTTTTCATTCTCAATTTCATTCTCATTTTTCATTCTCTTTAATTTAACCAAAATTAAAGACTGTTCTCATGCCACAAGTTGATTGTTACCATGGACAGGAAAACTGTATTTCTCTTTCACTATATTTCTTGCCCATATAGTTGTTTAATAAATATAAATTAAATATTAGTTAAATACATTGTCTCCCCATGGCCTTGAGACTATGAGTCAGCCTTTCTTCTCAACAAAGACACAGCTGATGCCAGATTAGCAAGACAATCATCTGTCTATCAGTAAATTTTGCCTAAAGGCCATGTTCTAAATATATGACCCAGTGAAATATATGAGAGGCACCTCCTTTCTTAAGGAGCTCATAACCCAAGCACTAAGAAGAATCACCACATGAAAAGGCCACCACCACCCACAGTGTGAACATCTGAGACCCTAGAGTCAGAGACAGCCCTTGACTCAGGAAGAAAAGGCTCTGTCCCGAGTGTCCACTCTCAGCTGGACTCTGCCTTGGAAATGCTACAAGCATCCTCAGATAACAATTCCCACTGTCTCTGTGTAAGTATTATCCTCTCCCGAGGAGACAGAAAACTAAGGTTCTGTGAATAAAAGAGACTTGAACTGGGATCTGGACAATAGTTAAGTTTCATTTCACATCAGAGACGGTGAGGAGGCAGAGGCATGACCTCAGGATGATGGCCTCTAGTCCTGGGTAGACTCGCTTTCATGCCAGAAACTGGAGTGCTGGAAAAGCCTTGCAGCATGGTCTTGCATCTGGGAAGTAGAGTTTTCTTCAATTCTTGCAACCGAGGAGGCGCCTAGCAGTGATATAAGTGCTTAGAGAGAGTATTTCCCCAACCACACACCGGTGAGGGCTTTAAGCTCCATCTCCCAGGGCTCTACAGTGGCCCCACACAGGGATTCTCTGTCAAGAGAAACGGAAGTCGAGGAGAAGCTGGAACCTCAGTGTTCTCTTTTGTTGTGCAGGAATGAGGTCCCTGTACCATCTCAGCTGAAGCATAAGTGTGGGTTCAGCCCATCACCTTCCTGTCCTCATTCAATGGATTAAATTTAGCAATTATGACATAAAGCTGAAAAAGACAAGTCAAAACTCCAATAATCATCCAATATTGAGTGATGTATGGGTGGGAGGAAGAAAAGTTAAAGTAACAGATGCACGAAAACACTCAGCTTAATAAAATAAATATATCCAAGTCCATGAGGACAAAGTGATTGAAACACCTAGCTTTTAGGATTTTCCAAGAAAACTTTCTGTGCTAATGTAACTCTTTCACATCTACACTACCCAATACAGTAGCCCCCAACCATGTGCTGCTACAGAGAAATTGACTAGTGCCATTGAAAACTCAATTTTCATTTGGAAATGCGCATGGAATGGACAAAATTCTAGAAAAAGGGTAACTTCACAAAATCAATTCATGAAGAATCTTTTTTAAAAAACTTGATTTCTGGTTGTATTGTATTGAATTGTTTTTAAAAACGTATTATATTGCATTGAATTATAATTTTTAAAAATATAAATAGCTACATGTATATTATGTGGCCAGTATCTACAGTATTGGACAGTAAGATAATCTAGAACTCTTCTCCCATAAGGAAAAGCACACCGATCAGGTAAGTAAGGAAGCAGACTGGGAAGTCAGGCTTAAACAAAGTCTGGAAGGGATGGTGGGGAAAGTAATGAAGTGCTGTGAGGACAAGGGCTGGTGGATGAGATGGGAGGTCATGTAACCTGCCAAGGCAAAGAGGAAGAAGATGGGAGACCCTCAGTCTTCATTAAACATTATAGAGGGCAGGGCCCCAAATGTCTTTCCATCAGTTCACTTCATTTTAAAAATTAAAAAATCAATTTCCACATAGTAATGATTTGCCTGGTCAAATTACCCTAGCAGAAGTTGAGCTGTGTCTGCAAGGTTAACCTCCTGATTCTGAATTCAAATGGTTCACAATTGTTCTTCACCACTTTGGGGGAGAATAAAGACAATTTAAATTGCTAGTCAAAGAAACTGCGTTAGACAAAGAGGAGCATTTCTGACTGCAGAGGCCCTAGGACCACTGGGACCAGGTTCCCCAGAGAGCTGAGGCTGCTCATTGTCCGACTACCGCCTGGCATTACTGTTAGAATGCAGGGTGGGCACCAGGCAGAAGCTCCCAAGGGAAATGACAACTCCATGTGGACCCCTTTGACTCTTTGCAAAAATTAGATGAGGCAAACCTACCATAATAGCTGGTCAGATTTAGAAACTCTAGAACAGTGGCTCTTGGCTGGGGTGATTTTTCTCCCCCCAACCCCAAGGACATTCAGCAATGTCTGGAGACACTTTTTGGATGTCACTAGGTGGGGAAGGGGAGCTATGGGCCTCTTGTGAATAGAAAACAGGGTCCCCGCTAAACATCTCCACAACACACAGTACAGCCCCCTATCACAAGGAATTATCCTGCCCAAAATGTCAATAGTACCCAGATTGAGAAATCTTGGTCTAGTGTAATATAGGTGAATAGCACGTAAATTCCCATCATGGCGTTCTCTGTCACGTGGAACACAGCAAGAATTCTTACTCTGCCAAGGACATGAGTGGCTTCAAAGAACCTTCACATTTTTTACCATCTCCTGTACCCCCTCCTAGCATCTGAAGGGATCCAGAAAGGCCTGATACAGAGGATTCTATATTGTTATTGATTCGAGCAAGTCATGACATTATCGGGAGACAGACGCACACACATGAGACCGGTTTGAGTCTAAGTCCAGAGTTCAGGCATGTCAGACATCATACTGCATTCCCTTCCTTACCCTGACCCAAAAAGGATGCAGAGACAAGTGTAGACCACATGGTCAAGAGAATTGACTAAAACTGCCTTCACCAAAAGGGAAGCAGGAAAATGGAAGTGCAACTGTAGAAGGATCTGGGTTTAAGAATGTGTGACTGTTGGCTGTATGAATGTGTTCTTTTGAGAAATGTCTCATCAGAGAAATGCAAGTCAAAACCACAATGAGATACCATCTCATACCAGTTTAGAATGGCAATATTTAAAAGGTCAGGGAAACAACAGGTGCTGGAGAGGATCTAGAGAAATAGGAACACTTTTACACTGCTGGGTGGGATTGTAACTAGTTTCAAACCATTATGGAAAAACAGTATGGCCAATTCCTTAAGGATTTCTAGAACTGGAAGACCATATGACCCAGCCAATCCCAGTACTTGGGTATATTACCCAAAGGATTATAAATCATTTGCTGCTATAAGACACATGCACATGCTATTTTATTGGCAGGCACTATTCACAATAAGCAAAGACTTGGAATCAACCCAAATGTCCATCAGTGACAGACTGGATTAAGCAAATGTGGCACATTACACCATGAATACTATGGAGCCATAAAAATGGGATGGGTTCGTGGCCTTTGTAGGGACATGTGATGCAGCTGGAAATCATTCATTCTCAGCAAAACTATCGCCAAGAACAGAAAACCAAACACCACATGTTCTCATCATAGGGGGGAACTGAAAATGAGCATTCACTGGACTCGGGAAGGGGAACATTCACACCACCGGTGCTATCATGGGGAGGGGGGAGGAAGGAGGGATTGCATTTGAAGCAGTTATACCTGATGGTAAATGACGAGTTAGAATGGGGTGCTTGACGAGTGATGGGGTGCCAGCCACACCAACATGCACAAGTATACATATGTAAAAACCTGCCACGTTATGCACATGTACCCTAGAATTTAAAGTATAATAATAATAATAATAAAAGAATGTGTGAAAGGATTATAATATTTAAAAGTTAAAATCATGACTCAGATAAATACAAAATGAGTATGTGTCAAAGATTTTATTTAATTTATTAATTAATGAAGAAACAGAGGTAAAACGTTACCTCTGTTTCCAAGGAGAATTCAAATGGCCAACTTCAATAACTGAATCAGGAATGCTGAAATAAATTTTAAAAATAGATGCCAAACTCGCTTTTTCCATAGGGGCAGAAGAATAATAAATTGTCCTTACACAAAACAAAATTTGTGTTATTTATGGGTAAGAATCATTTTTATTGCTCCCAGGTATCTATGACTCACATGGTTGGTTATAAAATAGCTCAAAGACAATGAAAGGTACAGAGCACTCCCCGCCCCACCCCAAAAGCAGATAAACGGGAAACTACTTCTAAACAATACCTGTTTTCCACAGAAGCCATCCACTAAGCTTTTGGTACATTTCAAAGTCCTTCACAATTTTCCCCACAGAAGTTTATGTGGCTCCCATTTTGGGGGGATATTGTGACATGTTTCTATGCAGATTGGAGTGACAGTGAAATTTTGGGAATTCAAGAAGGAGAAAGGAGAATTGGAAGAACAAACTCCTAAATGCAAGAGAAGGACATGTGGCTGAGTAAGCATGCTGCAAGACTGGCTTTCGATGGGAGCAGGGCACCCTCAGGGACACACCAGGAGGAAAGTGAGACCATGCAGGCAAGAAACAGGCAGTCAGTAGACGCCGTGGTGGTGGGGTGGTGAAGCAACTGATACACCCGCTCCTCAAGGCAGTCAGAAGTGAGGACATGGACGGAGAGTGAAGTGGGTGCAGAGGGTGATAGACATTTAGCAAGGGCAAGAGATGTCATGTGGCCATTTCCGTGAGACCAAGGACCAGCAGAATAGGGAGATCCAGTGGAGTAGATAGGCGTGGGTAAAGGCCAGCGGGGATTCCATGAATGACTTTAAAACGCGGCCAGAACCACTGGCGAAGGGGTAGATGCATAGATCAATGGAACAGAATAGAGAACCCAGAACAAGACCCACAAATATGCCCAACTGATTTTTTTTTTTTTTTTTTTTTACAAGGTACAAAAGCAGTTTAATGGAGGAAAGACAGCCCTTTCAACAAACAGTACTAAAGCTACTGGACACCCACAAAAAAAAAAAAAAAAAAAAAAAAAAAAAAAAAAAAAAAAAAAAAAAAAAAAAGAATGAATATCAACCTAAGACTCATATCTTTGAACATAAATAAACTCAAAATGGAGCATGGATTTAAATGTAAAGGGTAAAACTATAACCCATTTAGAAAAAAAAACCAGAAGAATATTTGTAGGATCTAGGACTAGGCAAAGAGTTCTTAGAATTGACATCAAAAGTTGGAACATTTGATAAATAGAACTTGATCAAAATTTAAAACTTTTGCTTTGTGAAAGACCCTGTTAAGAGAACAACAACCAAAAAAAGCTACAGACAGACAGAATGTATTTGAAAACTACATATCTGACAAAGGACTAGTATCTAGAATATACACAGAACTCTTAGAACTCAACAGTAAAAAAACGACTTAACCAGGAAATGAGTAAAACACATAAACAGACATTTCTCCAAACGGATTAAACAGATGGAAAATAGAAATAGTAAGATTCAATTTAAATAATATTGTTGTAATGACAAATTTTTAAAAAATGAAGAACAGATAAGTGGTTTATTGGCCTTAAGGAAGTGAAGGGGATGAAAGAGAAATGTGGCTGTAAAAAGGCAGCAGGCTGGTCCGGTGGTGATGGAAGTGTCCTTGACTGTATCCACATCCATATCCTATTTGTGGTATCATTCTTAGTTCTGCAAGATAATACCTTTAGGGAAACTGGGTAAAAGATATACAGAACATATCTGTGTCATTTCTTGTAACTGCAAATGTCTCTACAATTATCTCAATTTTTTTTAAAGAAAGCTTAATTAAAACAAATGTGAACAGTCAGCATGGATGTGGGCTCTGTCCCGGCTGCAGTCCTCAGGTGTGCATGTGGGTTAGGGGAAGAATCAGGTTTAACACCTGAATTTGTCAGGTGAGAACAGTGAAGGAAGCTGAGGCTGTATGCCAGGAGCAGAGAGGGAAAGAGACTGGGACTGAATGAGGAGGGAAGAGAGGAAGCCAGTGGAGAAGAGGGGAGGGGAGGGGAGAGGAGAGGAGGGGAGGGGAGGGGAGGGGAGGGGGGTGAAATAATGAGATAATGGGTCAGTTGCTGGTGTCCCATGGTTTGGAGTAAGGGTGACAAAATGAGTGACCTGGAATGACAGAAGATGGAAGTTTGAGAATGGGATGCTCAAAATTGAGATATTGGAGATGGAATGATCATGGAAGGGGATTGCTGAAGTGGAGTAGAGAAAGAGAGTTAGACATGAGGAAGTCAAAGTGCTGAGAAGCCAGGGCAATGGATGGATGATCTCCTTGGATTTTTTAATGTGTTCAAGAGTGAAGACAAAAGATAAGTCAGATATTAAAATATCCCTTAAGTGAGGGAAGGTGGTATAATCTCGTATGTGCTTCAAATGAGCAGAGGTTTTGCAGGACAAGGGAAGAGAAGTGGTCTGGTCTGGAAGTAGCAGTTAGGAACAGACACCTACCTCCTTGCAGTCCTGGTGTGTGGCAAGGAGAAAAAAAGACCACATGGAAAAGGTAAGGAGAGGCTCAGGGAACAGCCAGGTTTTAGCTTAGAGCTGTGGCTCTCAAAGTGTGGCTGCCAGTCCAGCAGCATCAGCATCACCTGGGGACTTACTGGAAATGCAAATTCTCAGGCCCGCCTCAATCCCACCCAATCAGAAGCTCTACAGGTGGGGCCCTGGAATCTGTGTTTTAACAAGATGTGGCACTATAGCTGGGTTTGCAAGAGGGAACTCGATACCCAATGCCAATGGCTCAGTGAGAGAATGTGTAGCCTGACCTGACCTAAGACAAAGCAAAAGGGGCAGAGGCCGCAGCAAACTGCAGTGCACATGTCCTTTCTCACTGGGGCTTGGAGGACTGCAGGATCGTAACTTGGAACTTTTTTTTTTTTTTTTTATATATATATACACACACACACACACACACACTCCATTTCAGCAATCCGCTTCCATGATCATTCCATCTCCAATATCTCAATTTTGAGCAACCCATTCTCAAACTTCCATCTTCTCTCATTCCAGGTCACTCATTTTGTCACCCTTACTCCAAACAATGGGACACCAGCAACTGACCCATTATCTCATTATATGTAAAATCTCCTGACTTTTAAAGGTTGGTGGCCGAACGCAGTGGCTCACGCCTGTAATTCTAGTACTTTGGGAGGCTGAGGCAGTCGGATCACATGAGGTCAAGAGATTGAGACCAGCCTGTCCAACATGGTGAAACCCCGTCTCTACTAAAATACAAAAATTAGCCAGGCGTGATGGCGGGAGCCTGTAATCCCAGCTACTCGGGAGGTTGAGGCAGGAGAATGGCTTGAACTCGGGAGGTGGAGGTTAGAGTGAGCCAAGATCACACTACTGCACTCCAACCTGGGCAACAGAGAAAGATTCCATCTCAAAAAATAAAAATTTTTTAAAATATGTTTTTTAATATAGAAAACATTGTACAGGCCATTAAAAAGCACCCCAACAGACTGCTAGTGTGTGTCTGATGTGCAGAGAAGCAGGGGGAACTGGGTGAAGATGGGCATTTCAGGACTGGGAAGCCCAAGAGCACAGGCCTGGTGCTGGCCATCAGGGCCTCTGTGAGAGGCTGTGCACAGCCTCACTGGTAAAAGGGAAGGGTGAGGGGAGGGAATTCCCTTTTGTGGCTGAACAATGAGGTGGACAAGATGAATAGACCTCTCTGGGAGCATCTCCATGCCAGAACGAGGAGATGAGCTTGGCTTTCTGGGCAGTAAGGACCCCTGGAGATGCTCCAGGAAGAGCGAAGCCTGCCTTCATTACTAGGGAAACCCATGCCTCAAACGCCCAGCCAGTGTCCTCCATGGGCAGAACGGCAAAGTGGCTCAGAGGATGGCCTCTGAGCTAGACTCTCTGGATTTGAATCCTAGCTCTGCACTTACTCCCTGTGCAGCCTTGGGTAGGTTGCTTGACTTCTCTGTCCCTGTTGGCTCATGTCTCTGTTGGTAATAGGAATACTTAAGCCATAGGCCTTTTGTGAGGGTTAAATGGGTTAATATGCATAAAGTTTGCCAGTGCATGGCACATAGTAAATACTCATAAGTATCTGCTACTATTAGAAATTACTAGCCTTTTATCAGTTGGAGGCTTTCTGGAAATTTGACCTTGCAACTTGTAGAAATTTTTCCTGGTGCCTCCAAACCATAAACAAACAGGATTTTTTTTTTTTTTTAATCCTGTATGGCTAGGACTTACTGAAGAACAAACAGAGAGGGGAGTGGAGGGGTAAACAGAGGCATTCATTACTAACCAAATTCTCAGTTTCCTGGGAATCAGCAGAGTGAAGAGTCTGCCCCAGAGCTTCAGAGAGTTTCCCACTCTGCTTTGAAAAGTGAGGGACCCTATTGTATTAGTTGGGGTCACCCTAAGAGGAGATTGAGTTGAGGTCTTAGATGCAGGAAGTCTAGTCGAGAGGTAGCTCAGCTGCTGGGAGTTTAGGTAGGAGAGGACCCCCTACCTTCAAGTAGCACTAGGAGGAGCTGGGAAAGGGGGGCACGGAAGTGGGAGGCAGGTTATTGCTATGGGTGGCTGGGCTGGGAACTGAGGAATTTATCACTGACTCCCATTCCACATTGACCAAGGGTGGCTCCTAGCAGCACTGGCTCACCCCCCTTCCAGGCTGCCCCTTTGCCAAGGTGCTGGAAAAAGTCCCTACAGAGGCTGAGAGGGAGACAGGACTTGGGGTGGGCCAATGTTGGCATGCACAGGAGCTGCCCCATCTGGTTTCAAGTGAATGCAAATGTGGGGTAAAGGATCAAGAGCACCTGGACCCCACATGCCCCCAAAGAGACTTGTCCTCATGAGCATTGTTTTGGGTGGGCCTCCCTCTGCTAGGAAGAACAGACCCACTGGAGCAGCTCTGCTGATAGGCTTAGTGTAGGACACAGACTTGGAAAGAGGAACGTAGTGCAGCAGGGCCTCAGGAAGGCAATGAGGACTGGAACACTCAGTGATGCCAAGGAAGCCTCTCTGCCTCTCAGGCACCACATCTGTTTCTTCATGCAACTCTGTCCCCTCTCCCGCTCTTCACCCTTCCTCTCCAGATGAACTTTCTCCATTCACCAGTTCAGGGTCTCTCCCACGGTCCACACAACCATGAAGCTCAGCTAACTCAGGCCAACTCTTGGTGTTGTGATGGTGAAACCTCAGGAGGTGAAATTTATTATTTCATCTTGGGTGCATCAGTTCTGTGGGGTGGAGGATGCTTGAGTTGGCTGCTCCAGAAGCGGAGCCTGAGAGGAGACCTGTGGACTATAGGTGCCCCATAAGGGAGCAGGGTAAGCAGAGCAGGACAGGGACACAGGAGTGACAGAGCCTGTAAGGGAAAATTTCAGGCAAAGGCTGTAGCAGGCAGCTTCACCCACTCCTGCAGGGAATTCGGGAGGGCAGGTGACTCCTCAGAGATGTCCCAAACTGAGACTTTCACATCCCTGCACTAGCACTATTGGAGACCACCTTTGAGGAAAAATAGACTCCCTGGTAACCCTACTGGGTGTGGGCGGGCGAGTGGCTGCAGTTGCTCTAGGGCTGGCCTCTGAGGAACCACGGGTGAGTGCTGTCAAAAGTACACTGAAGCTTTCGACAGGGGCACAGAAATGGTAAAGGCAACTCAAGGGATCCGGTCAGCACCCACATTATCTACTGAGGGCCATGGAGTCAGGGGTTCTGGAGCAAGTTGGAAACCAGTGCGCAGCATGGGCCACTATGTCGGCCCCTTCTGTGAGACCCAGGTTAATGATGGGTCTAAGAGACAGGTGCTGTGAGAAGCTGGCCTCTCAAATCACACCCTGACAGGGATTCAGGGCACAGCTGGCAATGCAGAAATCAAGCATGTCACACTACTTGGTGGCCATCTGCCAGGCATCGCTAACTTGATAAAGTCAAGTTTGAAGACTGCTTATTTGCAGACTTTGCATGAAAATGTCAACACCACCATCTTCTGTTTCATGACTTTAAACTCCCTTCGGGTTTAAGGATATGGTGCCTTCAAACATCACCTACAGAAACCACCGAAGTCCCAGGGGTTGTTATAACTTAGCTTTGTTGATTTAGAAGGGGGGTTTGGCTTGGGCTGTTGGGGTCAGGACTGAGCATCCGCGGACACAGAGGGGCCTTATTGGGAAAAGGTATCAGCAGAGCATATGACCCGAGCGTGTTCTGCTGCTGAGCTGAATTCACCGCAGTTGCCGGGGGTTTGCTGAGATGTCAGAAATGAGGACATTTTCTCAAGCTCTTTCTGAAGTGTGACCACACTTTAGGAAACCTTAAATATATACTCAGAAAAATACTTGTTTTTCCTCCAATTTGTGATTTCCACAAGCCTTAACAACTCTTCACAGGCCTCACAGGAGGGGGTGAAATTAAGGGTAAGAGATTCCGCCCAGAGCCCGCACAACGCTGCGCTCCCTTCCCTCTGTGCCTCCTTTCCAGGCATTTTCCGTCTGAGTCTTGGCGGCTGGCTCAGACATCTGAGGGGCCCTGTGTGCTTTGGTGAAGCTCTAACCAGACTCACATCCTCCCACCACAGCCATCATGGGGAGCTGTCCTGGCCACATCTCCTGGGCAGCAGAGTCAGCCACCTAACTGCACCCCTCCCTTCCCCCTGGAGGGCTCAGAGATAACCTCCCCCAATCCCAGCCCAAAAAGGGGATTTGAGGTGAGCAGAACACAGTTCACACACTACAATGCTTATTCTTTCTGTATCTTCTCAACTCAATGGGACAGCCTATTTTCAAGTTGGGTTAATAGGAATGGACTGAAAATTATCTGTTTCCTCAAATATAAAGCTGTCTCTTGGGTAAACTCCATCTCCTTTAGGTTAAACCAGTGGTTCTCAAACTTAGAGCATTATAGTTGTCCCTAGGGCTTCTTAAAGCACATGGCAGACCCAGCCTCAAGATTTTCGGGGCCGGGCCCTTAGAATATGCTGCCATAAAATGCTGATGCTTTGAGATTGGCTAGGTTAAATGGGAAGTTCAGTCTAAACTCTTAAGCAAAGCTTTTTCTCCCTTCTCTCAAAAGCTTCTGCCCTTTTAATATGGTTTGGCTGTGTCCCCATTCAAATCTCAACTTCAATTGTATCTCCCAGAATTTCCAGGTGTTGTGGGAAGGACCCAAGCAGAGGTAGCTGAATCATGGGGGCTGGTCTTTCCCATGCTATTCTCCTGATAGTGAATAAGTCTCATGAGATCTGATGGGTTTATCAGGGGTTTCTGCTTTTGCTTCCTCCTCATTTTTCTCTTGCTGCTGCCATGTAAGAAGTGCTGTTCACCTCCTGCCATGATTCTGAGGCCTCCCCAGCCATGTGGAACTATAAGTCCAATTAAACCTCTTTTTCTTCCCAGTCTCAGGTATGTCTTTAGTGAAAATGGACTAATACAGTAAATTGGTACCAGTAGAGTGGGGCGTTGCTAAAAAGATACCCAAAAATGTGGAAGCAACTTTAGAACTGAGTAACAGGCAGAGGTTGGAACAGTTTGGAGGACTCAGAAGAAGACAGGAAAATGTGGGAAAGCTTGGAACCTCCTAGAGACTTTTAAGCCTGACTTGTAAAATGGGGAAAAAAAATATCAAAGCAAGGTGAAGATGATATCCAGGAAGCTGCCTGGGATTCTCTGGATGCTTTCTTTGTTTTCCTTTTGAGGACACATTTTGGGACACTTTTCTGCCCTTGCGACTTGCAGAATCGTCTGCTGCAGGTCTTGGCCCTCCTAACTTCCTGATCTGGCCTCTCTCGCTTAATCTCCCTGCAGACATTTCTCAGGACCTGCTTTTAGAGGCCCATTTGCCTGCAATGCCTGAGCCTCCCAATCCCCATGCCTTTAGCCTCCCAATCCCCATGCCTTTGCCTCCCACGACATGCGAGGCAGCCCATCACGTCGGTCTGAAGGTAGCCACCTTCCGCGTTTCTTCAGCTGCGGGACTTTTTCAAGTCTGTGTTAGGTCACTGCCTCCTTGCACTTCAGCCTGTCAGGGATTCCATCATTGTTGTCCTTCTGTCTTTTAATGCCATCTAGCTGACCTGGCAGGAGCTCATTCTTCTCCTTGAACCACTCAGCCTCCAGGTGTCTGCACACCGTTTCACATAACAATTGCTTCATTCTGAAGACTTCGGGGACTTGGATTTCTCTCTTTGAGGTCTGAAATGGGGTTGCAATGACACCTTAGACACTTTCATCTCTCTTGTTCCTGTGTTTCTAGGAGTTTTGCCAAATGTATTTTCCAGAAGGCGGTATCAGGACCCCCAGGACACTCACCAGGGAGATCACAACATGCTTGCCTTGTTTCAAGGTGAAGTTGTTCTTCTCGTGATCCATGGCCTCCGTTATGGCCTGAAAACATGTCCTCCCAAACTTCAGATGGTAAAATCCTATCCTCTAATATGATGGTATTAGAAGGTGGGGTCTTATGGAGGTGATCAGGACTAGATGAGGTCAGGCGGGTGGGTCCCTCATGAACAGGATTAGTGTCCTGATGAAAGTCTCGAGTTGTTTCTCTCTACCATGTGAAGACATAGATAGAAGAGCTGTCTATGAACCAGAAAACAGCCCTCACCACACATTGAATCTGCCTGTGCCTTGGCCTTGGACTTCCCAGCCTCCAGAATTGTGTTCAGAACTGTGAGATATTTCTGTTTGTAAGCCCCTTGGTTTATAGAATCCTGTTACAGAAGCCTGCATGGACTGAGACATCTGTCTTGTAGTATAGCATGTGCTATACTTGTAGCACAACAGTTCCTGGAACTGTACTGGGTGCCTCCCTTTTTCCTGGCACCTGGCAGAGCCCAAGTGTCTTCCAGAGCCTCCGGGAAACACGTTCAGGTGCTCTTGGCATGAGCGAGGTCTTCACAGAGCTCTGTGTCCTCAGAGTTCACTTAAACGTTCCTTTCACTTCCAGAATCTCTACATCCTATCTCCCGGAGCTCACTCACTCTGTCAGCTGGAGTGCAGGTGCAAGTTTGAGGCTCACATCCTCCAGGTCTTGCTTCAGTGTCCATTTCTATTTACTCATGGACTGATGATCTTTGTTCCTGGATCTGGCTCCATAAGGTCAGCTATAACCACCCTGTTAGTATTTCTAGACTTCTCCAGAGATCTAGTGACCTTTTCCATGAAAAAAGGGACTTTCTTCTTGTGTTTTTACTCTTGCCATCCACTGTTAACACTTGTTTCTTCCCATTTCTCTTGCTGTACATCCTACAGAACACATAAGAATTCTTTACAGTGGACTTCTTTATCTTCACACAGGTTTATTATTGCATTTTTTTTTCTGCCTCCAAAGCTCATCCCATACATCAAATCATACAGATCAGATTTCAGAGTTTTATTCTTCTCTTTGCAGTTTTCAAGGTTTTTGGAAAGTCGGTCTATGTCAAATGCCATTCCTTCTTGTAAGTAAGCACAAAACTCCCCTGAAGATCTTCCACCAAAATACTTTTTAAAAGATGGGGTCCTCTCTGTCACCCAGGCTGGAGGGCAGTACTGCAATCACAGCTCACTGCAGCCTCCAACTCCTGGGCTCAAGTGATCCTCCTGCCTCAGCCTCCTGAATAGTTGGGACTATAGGCAGGCACCACCACATCCAGGTAACTTCTTTAAATATTTTTCAGACATGGCATCTTGCTATGTTGCCCAGGCTGGTCTCAAACTCTCAAACCCAAGTGATCCTCCCACCTTGGCCTCTCAAAGTGCTGAGATTATAAGCATGAGCCCCTACACCAGCCTCATTTTTGATTTTTCTAATATTTGACACTATCTAGTTGAAGCTGTATGTGCACATGTCTTATAGAAAATGAGTTGGCTTCTTTCTCCTGACTCTGAATGAACTACACCCAGCTTCTTCACAGTTAGCTTGCCTGCAGAGTTAAACTATAAAGGTTACATACCTCTTTTCAGTCATTCTGAGTTTGAGGACCTCTGAGCTGCAAGCCAACTGTGAAGGATGCTGTTGCTGCTGTGTGGTCGGTGAGTTCTTCCTGAGAAGGACAATGCCTGCATCTGTGTGAGGACATGTTCCAGTTTATCAATCTGTTGCTGATGCTTTGGCATCTCTGATCCTCTTCGTTCAGCCTCACCTGATGTGACAGATGTTGTTGTCCCTTTTTGAGTCCCTCAGGAATGGTCACCATAGAGTGCTCACTCATCTCAGGAATGACTTAACTTGATCTAATCATCTTATCATCAGCTAATGCTCTGGAATTCTGAGCACAGAACCAAAGCTTTACATCTCAAGGTGTGGTCAGGGACTGCCAAGACTGGTGGGTTGTCGGTGGGCTTCTAGTCTTAAGTCTTTCTGCACAAATTTTATTTTGCTGAGAAGTTTCTTACTACTCACAGGCTTTTTGAGGTTAAAGTTGCCTTTTGCAAAAACTTAAACCCCAACTTCAAATCTAGCTATTTCTTCCTTGTTCTTTGAGTTTTTTATGTGTTTGCTTTGACTCATTCAGCTCTGAATTGGCGGGAGTTGTGCTTTTAACTTCTCAGTGCTTGTCAGTAAGCCTAGAGTTTTTGGAGCTTTAAGGAAACTTCCTCTTGAATGTTGGTCTTTCATCTGTGCTAGATGTTTCATGAAAAGCTTTTTCTAGTTTTGCAACAATATGGGCACCTATCTTTTCAGCTAACTTTATAAGCCTTAGGATGCAAGTCCTCCATCCTCCTCCCTGAGGGAATTCTGTTTGTGGAGGATTCATTCACAAACTCCATCTTAGATGCTGAACCACCAGGTTGGCTTATGATTAACCCTGATTCCAGGAAGCCTCTGAGATTTCCAGTTTATCTATTGTTTGTTGCATAAGAACAGGTCCTGACTATGAATCTTGCTCTTGGGTCCAACAACCCGTATGCTACTGTGCTTCAATTGTCCCACACATCCCTTCTGAATCACCCTTTTCCTATGTTGGGGTGGCTGAGGGCAGAAAAAAGCATGAGTTAGGTCCTAAAAACAGCATGCTTTCTTAGCCCTGTTCCCTAACAGGCTCTACCCTAAATCCAGTAATCTAATGAAGAAACAAACTAGTATCAAACTAAATCCGTCTTTATAACTCTTTGTGAAATAAATGCACGTCTTTAAAGGAAATCTCCATTTGTAAAGGCATCTTTGTCTTTGCACTTAAACCACCATCTAAAGACCTGGAATCAATAGAAGGGAATGTCTGAGATAAGATAAGGGGTTGTGAAGACCAAGGTTAATCATGCAGATGAAGCGTCCAGGTGGCTGGTTTCAGAGCTCTTATCAGACAAAAAAGGTGCCAGACTCTTAGTTAATTTTCTCCTGAACCTGGGAAGAGACCTGGAAAGGAATGGAGATTCTCTACAGGATGTACATTTTCCCCACAAGAGACAACTTTGCAGGGCCATTTCAAAATATGTCAAATATAATTTGGGATAAAAAACCTTCCATTTCTTTCAGGGCCGGCCATCTGTCATGTGATAGTAGAGTCAGGTTGGAATTTGGTGTCTTACGGCTACAAAGAGTCTGCTTTGCCAGTCTTAAGATCTGTTTTATTTGGCAGACTGAAGCAAGAGGATCACTTGAGCCCAGGAATTTGAGACCAGCCTGAGCAACAGAGTGGGACCCCATCTCTATTAAAATAAAAAACATCTGTAGTAATGTAAATGATGGTCAGCTGTGCCTGAATTCCAAAAGGAGAAGGGTATAATGAGGCAGTCCAACCCCCTACTTCCCATTATGTCCTGAATTAGTTTTTCAAATTAACTTTAGAATGTCCTTGGCCCAGGGGAAGGGTCCATCAGTTGGTTATAGTTCCTTGAATTTTATTTTCGCTTACATATATGATTAATATGATTAACATATATAACATATATTAAACTTTAGGTTTCAGACAAACGTGTTTATAGAACATGAAGATACAATTTTCGATTAAAGAAAAAGTCATTTTGTTTAGAAGCTATTTAAAAGTTGTTTCAAAACAAACGAGAAAAATGATGAAACTAAATGGATGGAAAGGAAGGATAAAATGGTGGGAAATGAGAAACCTTTGATTCTTGGGTGGCCATGTAGTCACCATGGTATGGAGCTATAGCTGAATTCCATTCAGTTACTAAGGATAAAAGTTACCAGTGGAACTTAGAGATGGATCGAACTCCCAGGGAACTGATTACTAGATTCATAAGGAGATGCAAACTAATAGTAAAACATAAAATACTCAATCTCCTGGTTATTATCTATAATAGCTGAAATGAAAGTAAAAAGAATGTGCTGGGTTGGGCCTTGCGGATGGACCCAGCTTAGATGTGGGCCTCTGTGAGCTCAGGTCACTAACTTCAAAGCTACCCACAGAGAAAATTATGCCAGAAAAGAAGTACCGCTCAGATTTATTGTTACTGTGAAGGTAGTCTATGTGGGGGATGGGCAAAAACAAGTAACTATTGAAACCAGAGGGTATAGTGTGAAGGAGTGTTCCATTTTATAGATGGGTTTCATCAACTTGCTGAGGAACCTTTACTAAAATGGATTGTGAATGTCTTTAATTTTTAAGTGCTGCAGAGTGGAAGAGCGTGTTTGGGTTGATGCAGGACCCATGGCTCACTATTCAACAACCACAGATGGGTATATATATCTATATATATAATCCAGATACACAGGTATTCCCAAGAGAACAGCCAGCATGGTAGACCAGATAAAAGCCACTGGATAAAACTGTCTGCTTACCTTGAGAAGGGGAACTGTCCAGTTCACTCTATAAATGCCAAGTGGAGCACAATAGATGAAGAAGCTGCTATGCTTCACAAGCAAGGACTGACTTTATAATGAGCTGAATATTCACGCACTGAATATGCCTATTACCTAGGTCATGGTAAATGCTCTGGTTGAAGGGGGCCCCTTCTGCATGAACAGCTCGTTATTGCCAGTGTACTGCTGGTAAATCTATACAATATCAGGTGCCCTCCCTAAAGGTTCAGGGACCACTGTGGAAGAAGAGGATAGATGATATTGTAAGAGCAAATAGCGGGTAGAGTGTGGAGGCCAAAGAACGCATTTTGGATGCTGATCTGTCGTGTTGGCTTTTGATTAACCCCTGTTCCAGGAAGCCGCTAGGATTTCTAACTTACCTATCATTCTTTGTGTAAGAGCAACTGCTTATTATAAATCCTGCCCTTGGATCAAACAACCTTAACGTTATTATACTTCAAATGTCCTACACAACCCTTCTGAATCATTCCTTCCTTAAGGTATGTAAGCCTTGGATCTGCCACCTGAGACACAGACATGGCTTCTGTTTATCAGTCCCACCTCCCCCCCACCCCCGCTTTTTTTTTTTTTCCTGAGAAATTGAATTTGCGAGCTTCTTGTTCGGCTTCTCAGATTCCTCAGATTTTTGGGCTGGTTTGTAGAACACTCTTAAATTCACCAGGTTTCCTAGGAAGATATATATCTTAATAATTTCATTGCTCTCCACTATTGCCTTTATGGTCATTGTAAAGACAGCAGGAAATATGGAGGATTCTTTACTCATTCTTTCAATGCCTCATGTTCATCTCACCACTGCCAGGTGGGCTTCCAGACCATGGTTAATACTTGCCAAATTGCACCCACCACACAGGTTTCCTTCTAACACAGACCAGCCAAGGCAGAATCCCACAGGTAGGTTTATAAAAAGGAACCCTGATAAGAAAACCCTAGCTCCAGCTTTCTCTTTCCATAGTAACGCAAGAAATACTCACAACTTTGTGAAATTGCTCCTCATGTCATGAGAAAACTGGGATGCATCATCCTAATGTACTACCTGCACCAGTCTGTACAGATGCAAACATGATGTCATTACTTATGCAAGACGCCACAGAGCTCCTGGGCACAGGTAAACACAGGTATCAGAGTAGTGACCAGAAAGGCCTCAAGGAAAGCACTAATGAGGCTATAGATTATAGACTACAATCAGCTATAGATTTTGTGTTTTCTTCACAAAGCTCAGACAGTTTCTCTCTCTTCCTAGTGTGCTGGGAGTTTGTATCACCAGTGAGAGTTGAATGTTATCAGATGCTTTCCTGGGTCTGTTTTTCTCAGTCTGTTGATATGGTGGATTATATTAATTGATTTTTTTAAAATTTATTTAAAGATGGACTCTCAGGATTCAGGGGATCATGGCAGATGGGAGGCAGGACTAGATTGCAGCTCTGGACAGAGCAGCGTCCAGAAGTTTGCATTGTGAATTTTAGCTTCAGGCTGGCTGCAAGAACAAACCAGCAATCCCAAGAGGACCCACAGACCCTCTGAAGGAAGCAGACTTCTCCTGCAGGACCCGAGAGACACCCCAGATACTGTGAGTGCCCCAACAGCCAAAGTGTGAAAGGGAGACCTCCTCTCCTGAACACACACCCCCAGTGGAGAAGCTGCAGGTCTTTTTGCAGGAGAAGTTTCCAATGTTACCTAGATCTGAGTCACGTTAGAGAGCCAAGCAAACTGGAGAGGTAGAGTAAGGAGTGGAAAGACCCTGGGAGCTCACTAGGTCCCCAAGCAGCCCATTCAACCCGGCACCACAGGGATCCATCGAGAGGGTGACCAGAGGAGCAGGGGATAAAACGCTACAGGGAGAAGGAATTTTCTAACTGAACTTTGCAACAATTTGAAAGGTGTGAGAAGCCTCCTGGATAGAACTCGGGGGAGGGCATGATCAGGCATGCAGACTTCACAGGCCAGGGAAGAACTAAAGCCCTTTTATCTCACAGATGGGAGGCAGATAGCTTCAGGAAAGTTTTCAAGCCCATCTCACCCTCTGCCTGGAAACAGACTTAGGGCTGTTGGGGGGTGCACAGTGGGAGTCAGATCAGCCCTTCCGTTTGCGTGGGAGCTGGGTGAGGCCTGTGACTTCCGGCTTTCCCCCACTTCCCTGCCAACCTGCATGACTTAGCAGAGGCAGCCTTAATCCTCCTAGGTACACAACTCCAGTGACCTGGTAATCTCACCCGAACTCCCAACAGCAGCTGCAGCAAGACTTGCCTAAGGAGAGTCTGAGCTCAGACATCCCTGGCCCCGCCCCACCTGATGGTCCTTCCCTATCCACCCTGGTAGTGGAAGACAAAGGGCATATAATCTTGGGAGTTCTAGGTCCCCGCACACCACCAGTCCCTCTTCACACTACTACAGGTGCTTTCCGGAAAGCACCACCTCCTGGCAGGAGGCCAACCAGAACAAAAATAGAGCATTGAACCACCAAAGCTAAGGAACCTCACAGAGTCCACTGTACCCTCCACCACCTTCACCAGAACAGGCACTGGTATTCTCGGCCGAGAGCCTCATAGACAGTTCACATCACAGGACTCTGTGCAGACAAGTCCCTGTACTAGCCCGGAGCTGGGTAGACTTGCTGGGAGGCCAGACCCAGAAGAGAGACAACAATCACCTCAGTTCAGCTCACAGGAAGCCACATCCATAGGAAAAGGGGAAGAGTACTATATTAAGGGAACACCCCGTGGGACAAAAGAATCTGAACAACAGCCTCTAGCCCTAGACCTTCCCTCTGACAGAGGCTACCCAAATGATACGGAGCCAGAAAACCAACCCTAGTAATATGACAAAACGAGGCTCTTAAACACCCCCCAAAAAATCACACTAGTTCACCAGCAGTGGATCCAAACCAGGAAGAAATCCCTGATTTACCTGAAACAGATTTCAGGAGTTATTAAACTAATCAGAGAAGCACTAGAGAAAGGCAAAACCCAATGCAAAGAAAAAAACAGAGAGAGAGAGAGAGAGAGAAAAGAAAAGAAACAAGAAGTGAAAGGAGGAATATTTATGGAAATAGATAGCTTAAAGAAAAGACAATCAAAAATTCAGGAAACATTGGACACACTTTTAGAAATGGTCTGGAAAGTCTCCGGGATAGAATTGAATAAGTAGAAGAAAGAAATTCAGAACTCGAACACAGCATCTTCAAATTAATCCAATCCAAATAAGACAATGAAAAAAGAATCAAAATATATGAGCAAAGCCTCCCAGAAGTCTGGGATTATGTTAAACAACCAAACCTAAGAAAACTCGGTATACCAGAGGAAGAAGAGAATTCTAAAAGTCTGGAAAACATAATTGGGGGAATAATCAAGGAAAACTTCCCTGGCCTTACAAGAGACCTAGGCACCCAAACACAAGAAGCAGAAAAAACACCTGGGAAATTCATTGCAAAAAAGATTATTGCCTAGGCACATTGCCATCAGGTTATCCAAAGTTAAGACGGAAGAAAGAATCTTAAGAGCTATGAGACAGAAGCACCAGGTAACCTATAAAGGAAAACCTCTCAGATTCACAGCAGATTTCTCAGCAGAAACTCTACAAGCTAGAAGGGATTGGGGACCTATCTTCAGCCTCCTCAAACAAAAGAATTATCAGTCGAGAAGTCTGTATCCAGCAAAACTAACCGTCATATATGAAGGAAAGATACAGTCACTTTAAAGCAAAAAATTCTGACAAAATTCACCATTACCAAACCACCACTACAAGACCTGCTAAAAGGAGCTCTAAATCATGAAACAAATCCTGGAAACACATCAAAACAGAACCTCTTTAAAGCATAAATCACATAGGACCTATGAAATAAAAATACAAGTTAAAAAGCAAAAACAAAAAAAAACAAAAGTACACAGGCAACAAAAAGCATCATGAAAGCAATGGTAGCACACATTTCAATACTAACAATGAATGTAAATGGCCTAAATGCTCCACTTAAAAGATACAGAACTGCAGAATGGATAAGAGCTCACCAACCAATTATCTGCTCCTTCAGGAGACACACGTAACACATAAGGACTCACATAAACTTAAAGTAAAGGGGTGGAAAAAGGCATTTCATGCAAATGCACACCAAAAGTAGCTATTCTTATATCAGACAAAACAGACTTTAAAGCAACAGTGGTTAAAAGAGAGACAGTATATAATGGTAAAAGGCCTTGTATAACAGGAAAATATTACAATCTCAAACATATATACACCTAACACTGGAGCTCCCAAGTTTATCAAACAACTACTAATAGACCCAAGAAATAAAATAGACAGCAACACAATAATAGTGGGGGACTTCAATACTACGCTGACAGCACTAGACAGGTCATCAAGAGAGAAAGCCAACAAAGAAACAATGGATTTATATTATGCCTTGGAACAAATGGACTTAACAGCTATATACAGAACATTCCATCCAACAACTGCAGAATACACATTCTATTCAACAGCATATGGAGCTTTTTCCAAGACAGACCATATGAGAAGGCATAAAACAAGCCTCAATAAATTTAAGAAAATTGAAATTACATCAAGCACTCTCTCAGACCACAGTGGAATATAACTGGAAATCAACTCCAAAAGGAACCCTCAAAACCATGCAAATACATGGAAATTAAATAACCTGCTCCTGAATCAACATTGGTCCAAAAAAGAAGTCAAGATGGAAATAAAAAAATTCTTCAAACTGAATGACAAAAATGACACAACCTATCAAAACCTCTGGGATACAGCAAAGATGGTGCTAAGAGGAAAGTTCACAGCCCTAAACACCAGCATCAAAGTCTGAAAGAACACAAACAATCTAAGGGAACACCTTAAGGAACTACAGAAACAAGAATGAACCAAATCCAAACCCAGCAGAATAAAGGAAATTACCAAGATCAGAGCAGAACTAAATGAAATGGAAACAAACAAAAATAAATACAAAAGATCAATGAAATAAAAAGCTGCTTCTTTGAAAAGGTAAATAAAATTGATAGACCATTAGCAAGATTAACAAAGTATAGAAGAGAGAAACTCCAAATAACCTTACTAAGAAATGAAATAGGAGATATTACAACTGACACCACTGAAATACAAAAGATCATTCAAGCCACTATTAACAACTTTATGCACATAAACTAGAAAACCTAGAAGAGATGGATAAATCTCTGAAAAAATACAGCCCTCTTAGCTTAAATCAGTAAGAATTAGATACCCTGAACTGACCAAGAACAAGCAGCAAGATTGAAATGGTAATTTAAAAATTACCAACAAAAAAAGTTCAGGACTGACTCACAGCAGAATTCTACCAGACATTCAAAGAAGAATGGGTACCAATCGTTTTGATACTATTCCACAAGATAGAGAAAGAAGGAACCCTTAATTCGTTTGATGACACCACCATCACTGTAATACCAAAACCAGGAAAAAATATAACCAAAAAAGAAAACTACAGACTAATACCTCTGATGAACATAGATACTAAAATCCTTAACAAAATACTAGCTAACTGAATCCAACAACATATCAAAATGATAATCCACCATCATCAAGTGAGTTTCATACCAGAGATACAGGGATAGTTTCACATAAACAAGTCAGTAAATATGATACACCACATAAACAGAATTAAAAGCAAAAATCACATGATCATCTCAATAGATGCAGAAAAATCATTCAACAAAATCCAGCATCACTTTATGATTAAAACTCTCAGCAAAATCAACGTACAAGGGACATACTTCAATATAATAAAAGCCATCTATGACAAACCCACAGCCAACATAATACTGAATGGGGAAAGTTGAAAGCATTCCCTCTGAGAACTGGAACAAGAGAAGGATACCTACTCTCACCACTCTTCTTCAACATGGTGCTGGAGTCCTAGTCAGAACAATCAGACAAAAGAAAGAAAGAAAGGGCATCCAAATCAGTAAAGAGGAAGTCAAACTGTCACTGTTTGCTGACAATATGATTGTTTACCTTGAAGACCCTAAAGACTCCTCCAGAAAGCTCCTAGAACTGATAAAAGAATTCAACAATGTTTCCAGATATAAGATTAATGTACACAAATCAGTAGCTCCTCTATTCACCAACAGCAACCAAGCAGAGAATCAAATCAAGAACTCAACCCCTTTTACAATAGCTGCAAAAATAAAATAAAATACTTAGGAATATACCTAACAAAGGAGTCAAAAGACCTCTACAAGGAAAACTACAAAACACTGCTGAAAGAAATCATAGATGACACAAATGAATGGAAACACATCCCATGCTCATGGATGGGTAGAATCAATATTGTGAAAATGCATATTGTCAAAAGCAATCTACAAATCTTAAATGTAATCCCCATCAGAATACCACCATCATTCTTACCAGAATTAGAAAAAAACAATTCTAAAATTCATTTGGAACTAAAAAGGAGCCTGCACAGTCAAAGCAAGACTAAGTGAAAAGAACAAATCTGGAGACATCACACTACCTGATTTCAAACTATACTATAAGGCCGTAGTCACCAAAACAGCATGGTACTGGTATAAAAATAGGCACATAGACCAATGAAACAGAGCAGGGAACCTAGAAATAAACCCAAATACTTACAGCCAATTGATCTTCAGCAAAGCAAACAAAAATATAAAGTGGGGAAAAGGCACTCTTTTCTACAAGTGGTGCTGGAATAATTGACTAGCCACATGTAGGAGAATGAAGCTGGATCCTTATCTCTCACTTTATACAAAAATCAACTCAAGATGGATTAAAGACTTAAACCTAAGACCTGAAACTATAAAAATTCCAGAAGATAACATTGGAAAATCCCTTCTAGACATTGGCTTAGGCAAGGATTTCACGACCAAGAACCCAAAAGCAAATGCAAAAACAAACAAAGATAAATAGTTGGAACCTAATTAAACTAAAGAGCTTTTGCACAGCAAAAGGAACAGTCAGCAGAGTAAACAGACAACCCACAGAGTGGGAAAAAATCTTCACAATCTATACATCTGACAAAGGACTAATATCCAGAAACTATAACGAACTCAAAAAATCAGTAAGAAAAAAACAATCCCATCAAAAGTGAGCTAAGGACATGAATAGACAATCTCAAAAGAAGATATACGAATGGCCAAGAAACATATGAAAAAATGCTCAGCATCACTAACCATCAGGGAAATGCAAATCAAAAGCACAATGTGATACCACCTTACTCCTGCAAGAATGGCCATAATAAAAACGTCAAAAAACAGTAGATATTGGCGTGGATGCAGTGAACAGGGAACACTTCTATACTGCCGGTGGGAATGTAAACTAGCACAGCCACCATGGAAAACAGTGTGGAGATTCCTTAAAGAACTAAAAATAGAACTACCATTTGATCCAGCAATCCCACTATTGAGTATCTACCCAGAGGAAGAGAAGTCATTATTTCAAAAAGATACTTGCACATTCATGTTTATCACAGCACAATTCGCAATTGCAAAATCACAGAACCAATCCAAATGCCCATTAATCAATGAGTGGATAAAGAAACTGTAGTATATACATAAAATGGAATACTATGCGGCCATAAAAAGGGATGAATTAACAGCATTTGCAGTGACCTGGATGAGATTGGAGACTATTATTCTAAGTGATGTAACTCAGAAATGGAAAACCAAACATTGTATGTTCTCACTGATATGTGGAAGCTAAGCTATGAGGATGCAGAGACATAAGAAAGATACAGTGGACTTTGGGGACTTAGGGGGAAGTGTGGGATGGGGGCGAGGGATGAAAGACTACAAATATGGTGCAGTGTATACTGCTCGGGTGATGGGTGCACCAAAATCTCACAAATCACCACTAAAAAACTTACTCATGTAACCAAATACCACCTGTACCCCAATAACTTATGGAAATTTTTTTTTTAAAATGGAGTCTCACTCTGTTGCCCAGGCTGGAGTGCCGTGGCACAATCTTGGCTCGCTGCAGCCTCCATTTCCTGCATTTAAGTGATTCTCCTGCCTCAGCCTGAAGTAGCTGGGATTACAGGCGTGTGCCACCATGCCCAGTTAATTTTTGTATTTTTAGTAGAGACAGGGTTTCGCCCTGCTGATCAGCCTGGTCTCAGACTCCTGACCTCAAGTGATCTGCCTGCATCAGCCTCCCAAAGTGCTGGGATTACAGGCGTGAGCCACCACACCCAGCTGATTTTAAAACATTAAAAACAACCTTACATAACTAGAATAAATACCACTTGATCATGGGATATTATTCTTTGTGCACTGTTGAGTTGCATTTGTCAGTGTTGTGAGCATTTTTATATCGATAGACTAACATCTCTCAAGAACTTAGTTTTCTTTTGTGTTTGTGTTCTCTTTCTAGCTTTGATCTCCAGGTAATACTGGCTTCCTCAAATCCTTTGGGAAGTGTGACCTGCCTGAAACAGTTCCTATAAACTTGATAAATTAATGACGGAAGAGGAGAGGGGAGAAACAAAATAAGCCCAGCTTGCAGCCCACTCAGCGTTCATCATGAGGTCAGCCGCTCTCTGACCTGCTTCTTCAGAGCTGCATGGTTTCTGTTGTGCTGCAGTCATGTAGACCCTGTAGTTTCCGTTAACTGCTCTATAGATAGTGTTTCATGATGTTCAAGTTACATTTTCCCTTTGGGAGAATGCTTCAGGTCCTGTATCCTGATGCAGCTACTGACTCAGCTGGTCTTAAGGACCCCAGGAGGAGCTGACTCCAAAGAACAGTTTCCACATCCCATACCTCATCCAATCAACAACCCTAATTTTCCAACCCCTCACCCTCCACAGTCCCCTTAAAAACCCCAGCTCACAACTCCTCAGGGAGATGCATTTGAGGGTCTCCTCCCATCTCCTCATTTGATGTACTATGATCATTAAACTTTCTCTGCAAACCCTGCTATCTCAGTGTAATTGGTCAACTGCACAGCACGCATATGAACCTGTTGGTTCTAGAACACGCTTTTTGCTTTTTTGGAAGTGATATATGAAACTAGGGTTACCTTGACTTTGAATGTTTGGTAAAATCCTCCAGTGAAGCGGTCCCTTGTAATTAGCATAGCGATGAATAAATGATATACTGTCTCAAATCTTCAAGTAGGAGTTATAAGAATATCCTCTAAAAAGAATAGAATCTAGTCCAAATTATTCAAACTACAGGTAATTGGAAGAACAGTGAACAGCCATTTGGAAGCAGGCTGCAGTTGAGGCGGTTGACTCACTGCTGCCCCCTCATTGTAAGTCATCCAAAGGGCCACAAAAGAGGGTCAATTTTGGATAAGTCCAAAGAAAAGCCACTAAAAAGCTTCAATATAAAGGGCCCAGAAGAGGGTAGCAAAATTTTCAAAGATAATTCTGAAAAAAATTCCAGGTCACTGGTGCTGGCTCTTCAGGCTGGGGGAGTACCTGGGCATGCGTGGGAGCCCAGGTGTCTGAGTCCTTGGGAACCTGCCTAGGGCTCTGTTCCTGCCTGGATAAAGAGCTTATGGGAATTCTGGGGATGGGCAGGAGGGCTAATCCAGGATCGTAGGCTGTGCTGCCTGTTGATCCATGGCCCAGTCATTATTATGGATCCGTTCCTTGGAGCTAGAAGAGGCAGTGTCCCTCTGCCTGGGCTTCATAAAGGTACAGGCACAGGAATACTGGTCCAGAGGCCCCTCTGACCTTAGTCAGAGTTGCTCTTCTTTACCTGCTTTGTTCAGGACTCCGAATAGTTAACTTGGAAAGTCAAAGTTGGACCACTCAGAAAACAAGTTCTTCATCTCTCTAGAATCACCTGTTCTACTCACCCCATGAGCTGAAAGTAACAAAATTTATGTCACTCTTTTCTTCTTGGAATTTACCTTTTGGTAGTTAATAAACTTTGTTATATGGTATTCACTATATATTTGACATACTCAGTGTCACATACATGTCAAGCCATGATGAACCAAACATTCCCAAGGGTAGCGGGGCCTGGAGCTTGGGACATCTTGTGATTGAATCCTCCTCCATAGCTTTGAGTTTCCGCGTGGGCTTTTTAAAAAGCTGTCGGGGAGGGGAGGTGTTAGGTCTTCCCTTGTTTCCCTGTTGGCTTATCCACTTCTCATTTCCTTCCAGCACTGACACCGTCCCTTCTTCACCATTTCTTAGCACCTAACAAGGGACCCTTGCATAGAACTTTGGAAGAGCGGAGGCTGATAGGTAAAATGGAACGACCTTAAATCTGAGCAGGCACCATTGTTTCCCCTGGGCACAGGCCATCCCCACTTCATGCATACATACTCACAAACACTTACCCTAAGCCTTTGTCCAAATCCCTCTCACGAAGTGTCTACCTTGCCTCTCCTTCCTCTGTCCCAAGTCACCAGGAACTTGAATTCAGGCTTCCCGGAGCAGTAAGAAAACCTTCTCAACTTAATATGATCAACAGCTCCCCCATACGTCTGAGCAGCCTGGATGACTCTTTTGCAGAGTCAAAGATCCATTTCTCAAACAAAATGTCCTTCTCATCTTGGGGAGAATTCTGTTAGGAATGGGGATGGGATCTCTACCTTGAGGTCTTAGGACAGAAATCTGGTGAAGAAGAAATTACATCTTTATTTCCACTAGCCTGTAACTGAATTTTGGAATCTCCTTCTACCACGAATGGAGGTAACAAGCTAGAGTTTTATTATCAGGACCTATGATTTTATCTCCAGTAGAAATTGAAGATATTTTCATCTCATTTCAAATAGGTAAATATATCTTCAAATAGCATTTATGTTTCCTACTACTTTGAAATTATAGAAGTTATCACTCCTGCTGCTAGGACCTGTTAATAGCTAAAACTACATAGACGTGACTATACTTACAAAGTTTAGTGTTTTTTCTTTGAATCACACATATTTGATTTTCAGCACTTACCAGCTTTCTTCTGAGAAAGGTTTCTTAGGCTCCAGCAGACTGCCAAAGAGGTCCATGGCACAAAAAAACCCATATTCCAGACACATCTTGTGACTGACTGCAGTCTATCTGTACCACAACCTGTCTCCTTTTTAAGCACCTCACAATTCAGTCAGCTGTCAGTTGCCAATTAAAGGTATATCAAAGCTTTAGAGTGGATAACTTATTCAAGGACTACAGGAACTGGGAGGAGAGTGAGCAGGTGGGTGTGGAGCTACTTGTACCAATACCCTATCCATACTGGTTTCGTCTGGGTTTTTCCATAGTCCCAAGTGCCCAAACTGGCCTCACCTGACATGCTGACATGAGGATGGCATTGTCACATGTGCTGCCATCTATGACAGAATTTGGTCCTAGATACCCTGTTCCAGAACCCAGAGGTGGTGGTAGGCAGAGGAACAAAGTTAACTGAGCCTCTAGGGGAACAAGAGGGAACAAAGGAAATATTTAACATATTAAGAGACAATTGGAAGACAATGAGAGGAGACAAACTATCAATGGTCAGATGATCAGGGAGTCCCCAGCATGGGTGAGCCCACCCTCAGTGGGGAAGGGAACTTGCCTGTGGTGTTAGCTTCTGTGATGGAAGTCCATGAAGAAGAAGTTCTACAAATGGGGAAATTGAGACAACACAAGCCAACTAAGAAACTTGGGACACATAGTAGAAATCTAGATGGTTCTTTTAATGGACAGACTATTCTTTAAAGGAGGTCCTAAAACTGTAGAGATCACAGTCCCTGCTAGGTTCACCATCCCACCTGGCAGGAAATATTGTGAGAAGCGGTTTAAGTGTAAAGCAAACTTATAACGAGAGTGGCTGGCGTCAGTCTAAGCAAGAGGTACAACAGGGAGGTTGTGCACATCCAGGAATGTGGAGTTCCACAACTCTCATCTAGCCTGTGGGAAAGCGTAGGGCTGCTTTTCTGTTGACTAAAGCTATGAAAGAACTGAAAAGTGTGGCTCACCAGGAAAACAATTACTGTCCCCGAAGACACTAGCTCTGAGGACCTGAGAGGAAGCAACACCCTTGGATCTGCTGTCCCTTGTCTAAGAATGGCAATCATCCAGTAAGAGATCACCCTTGGCTTTCAGGACAACAGATTTCAGGCACTTTTAATAACCTGTGCAACTATTGCCACTATTTTCTTACCCAATTCCTTTTCGGCTCCAGCCGGTCCTGCCAGTCACCTTGTACAACTTACCCTCACTGGCTTTTTACATTTCAGAATTAAGAAACATCATACAGCAAACAAAGGGTTAACTTACAAAAGCTTGTTTGCACATTGTTTTAGGAATTCAAAACACATTTCCCATAGAAACAATGCAGACAAGCCACAAAGGCAGATGATTCCCTTCCTTCTGCCCCCACCCAAAAGTTTAGCCTGTGATATTCTGAAAGCACAGCATTATTTCACCATTAAATTGTTCCTGAAATAATGCCTTTTGAGTCATAATTCAGAAGGCCTAACTGAATTTTATGGTGGCTTTAAATGTGACCCCAAAGTTCTTTGTACTCTACGTGCTCTTCCCTTGAACCTGGCTCTGATGACTTGACCAAAAGAATAGGGCAGAAAGGATGCTGTGCCAGTTAATTTTGTTATTGTAGAATTACTCTGATATCAAAACCAGACAGATAGTACTAAAAAGTCCCAAAGACCAATATCCCTAATAAATACAGATGCAATAATCCATACAAAATATTAGTAAATAGAATTCCGCAATACATAACTATATACCATGATCAAGTGGGATTTTTTTTTCCCCAGTAGTGCAAGGCTGCTTTAATATCTAAAAATGAATATAATCTACCATGTTAACATACTAAATAAAAATCACATGGTCATATCAAGGGGAGGGGAAGCATTTGACAAAATTCAACACTCATTATGATTAAACTCTCAGAAAAATAGGAATAGAAGAAAACTTTCCCAACTTCATGAGCATCCACAAGAAGTCCAGGCTCCCTATATGGTTTTCCTGGTAACATGGGAGTGGGGGACTTTCACAGGCTGGCAGGGATGGAAATCTTGGCTCCCTACTCAGTCTTCTCTGACGGTGCCCCATTTATTGTGGGGGCTGGGCTCCTCATTAGCCTGGTGATCTAGGCACCCCATCTGGCCTTGGTGGGTGGAGATGGAGCCACAGATTTTCTGTGGTGTTTAGATGGAGTAAAGCAGATGTTGCTAACAGGTTTTCTTTTTTAAATTTGTATAAACTTAAGAGATATAAGTATAATTTTGTTACATCAATATATTGTATAGTTGTGAAGTCTGGGCTTTTAGGATACCCATCACCCAAAGGTTCTTATGTTTGCTTTGCAAACTATGTCCCGGATTTTAGTTGCTTTTAGCAGGATGGATAGGGATAGATAGATAGTCCATCTGTTCTATCTTTCTGGAAGCAGACACCTGATGTTTTTGGATATCTGGATTCTGCCTCATACTTTATTATTTGACTGGATATGGAATTCTAGTATGCACTTTAGAATTTGAAGGTTTTGTTGCACTAACTTCTTCCCTTCCAGCATTGCCTTCTGATGTTTTTTTTAATGGGATCCTCTCTCCCTCCTTCTCTCTCTGTGTCACTCTCAACTTTCAGGATTTTTTTTTCTCTCTCTCTAGAACCCTAAAATGTCATGAAGGTGTCCTTGATATGTATGTTTCTCCTTTCTTCTGGGGGGTACTCTTAAGTCTCCTTTAACCTGGAGACACATGCCTCAGGAGTAGAGAATTGTTCCACTGCTTATTTGACAGGTTCTTTTCCTTTATGTTTTTCAGTCTTCCTGGAACTCTGAACAGTCAGCTGTTGCATCTTCTGGAAGAGAAGATGCCTCTAGGTTTCTTTTCTCTATTTTTCTGCTTCTTTTTTGTCTGTTTATTTTACTTTCCAAAAGAGTCCTTTAATCTTCAAATTTTTTCTCTACAGTATTGATATGGTCATAATGTATACATCCCTCACCCCAAATTCCTATGTTGAAATCCTCACTTTTAAGATTATGATATTACAAGGCCAAGTCTTTGGGAGGTGATTTCATGAATGATATTAGGGCCCTTGATTAAAAAAAACCCAAGGGAGAGGCCAGGAACAGCGGCTCATGCCTATAATCCAAACAGTTTGGGAGGCCGAGGTGGGCAGATCAAGAGGTCAGGAGTTTGAGACCATCCTGGCTAACTCGGTGAAATCCCGTCTCTACTAAAAATACAAAAATTAACCAGGCATGGTGGCATGTGCTTGTAATCCCAGCTACTCGGGAGGCTGAGGAAGGAGAATCACTTGAACTCAGGAAGCGGAGGTTGCAGCGAGCCGAGATTGTGCCATTGCACTCCAGCCTGGGCGACAGAGGCAGACTCTGTCTAAAAAAAACCAAAAAACTAACAAACAAACAAAACCAAGGGAGATACCTCTCCATTTTCACCATGAAGGACACAGCAAGAAGATGCTGCCTGTGAAACAGACGGAGGGTCCTCACCAGGCACCAAAAGTGCTGATGCTTTGATCTTGGAATTCCCAGCCTCCAGAGCTGTGAGAAATAGATTTCTGTTTTTTATAGCCACCCAGTTTCTGACATTTTGTTACAGCAGCTAGAATAAACTAAGCTTTTGGCTACCACATTTTTTACTTCTCAGACTTCCTTCATCTTATCTGATTTTTTCTGTTTTGCACAGTATCACATGTTTAAAACGGAACAACTTGCCTTGGGTCATCTTTTTTCCTGTTTCCTTGTGTTTGTTTGTTTGGGGTTTGTGTGGTTACCTGTTTTTGGTCTGTCTTTTGTGTTGAAGGATTCCACCTACCTGGTCATCCTTAGCCATCTGTTCACAGTGGACGTGGAGGAACGGGAAAGCTGGCTGGAGAGTGAGCTGTGTATCTTGTACCTGCCCTTCCAGATTCCATCCTCTTCTGTTCTGCTCTGCCCTGGAGGCTGATCTGCGTGGGAACATCACCGGAGCTTCTTTACACTCTGGACTCTGGTGGATTTAGCCAATGAGGGGCACTGGCAGGAGGTCAGACATGGAGAGGAGAGAATGTCTACGGAATTCGTGTCCCAGAACCCTCGCCGCTGAGCTGTGATTTGGCAGTGGTTGCATTCCTCTTTTGAAGATGACAGTCCCTGTGGTTGTCCCTGTCTGATAGCCTTAGCCTTTCCTGGGTTCTGGGAAATAATCACAGCTCCGCTCTGCTGCTCACCCCAGGGACTTCACGGTCCCTTGCGGTTTCTCTCACCATACCTTTCCTCTACCAATAGCTTCCTCATTAAACTCTTTTCTTTCCACCTCTGAGACTGCGATCTGTATTTCTTGCCAAGCCCTGATCATAAGAGAAACTTTGTGTGCTTGCCTGTCAGCTAGTGGACTTCATGGCAGCATGGCTGGCCTCTTCACTGGTACACATCAGAGTATACCTGTGTTGATCTGCTGGGGCTGCCAGAGTAAAGTCCCGCAGACTGGGCAGCTTAAATGACAAAAACTTATTTTCTCACAGTTCTGGGAGCTGGAAATATGAGATCCAGGTGCCAGCATGATGGGTTTCTTCTGAGGCCTCCCTCCTTGGCTCACAGATGGCTGCCTTCTCCCTGTGTCTTCACACGATGGTTCTTCGGTGCACATCTGGTGTCTCTGCGTCCAAATTTCCTCCTCTCATAAGGACACCAGTCATGTTGGATTTCAACACTTTTTCTCGTGGCTTCATTTTAACTTAGTCACCTCTTTAATGGCCCCATCTCTGAATATGCCAATTCTGAAGTACTGGGAGTTAGGATTTCAACTCACGAATTTTAGAAGACACAGCTCAGCCCATAACAGTTTTTATCTGGAGCTGTTTCTGTGGGTAAGTTAAGCATGATGGGGTTTGTCTCTTCAAAAGAATCCTCTAACCCATGGTTTGATAAGTGCATGCTGGGCTGCAGGTCTTTGGGAATAGGTCAGAGGAAAGGGCCAGGAAAATGGCCCCACTGTTCATGATGAAAAATTTCCAAGAATCCCTCTATAGTCATCCCTCCTGCTGGTCTGCACCCTCCTCTGTGTGTACAGAATCCTAAAATAGCTTGGTTCACTGTCTCCAGAGAATAAACTGACCTCCTGCCTTTGGGGAGAGGGAGACCTGGGATCTGAGAGGCACCCACTGTATCCTCTCTCAGCCTGTCCTTCAGCACTGCCCTTGGGGTATCATGCCTTTGGAACAAGGGCTATTGTGGGTTTCTACAGGATGCACCGGCTGACTTCTTGCTGCTACTCTTCTCCATAGCCACTTAGTTTATGTTTTTTCTGCCTTGCTGCCTAGGTATGTTACCACCAGTTCATTCATAAATTCCTATAGGGAGAGAATTTAGACTGGCAGATATTCAGCCTTGGAGGAGGCTATTTGTAGATATTAGCTGTTTCTCTTCTAAGGCATCTGTGTTAGTTCATTCTCACACTGCTACGAAGAAATACCCAAGACTGGGTAATTTATAAAGAAAAGAGGTTTCATTGCCTCATAGCTCTACATGGCTGGGGAGGCCTCAGGAAACTTGCAATCATGGCAGAAGGCACCTCTTCACAGGGCAGCAGAAGAGAGAATGAGTGCCAGCAGGGGAAATGCCAGATGCTTGTAAAGCCATCAGATCTTTTAAGAACTCACTCAATATTGTGAGAACAGCATGGGGGAAACTGCCCCCATGATTCAATTTCCTCCCACCAGGTCCCTCCCATGACACTTGGGGATTATGGGAACTACAATTCAAGAAGAGATCTGAGTGAAGACATAGCCAAACCACATTAATATTATTCTAGGAACGACTTCTTCTTTATGTTCTTTGTCCTTATTATATTTTGTTTCTTTCTTTACCATCATCACAGTCATTTGGAGAGGAAGTGAACACAAAGGTTTGGGGTCAGTCTGCCATGTTTCATCAGAGGCTCACATAGAATTTACTCTGCACAGTCCCACAGTCCCTTCCACCCACTAAAAAAATGGCCTCAGCTTACTGGTATCCAAGCCTATATAACAAATTCTAACAGAGGGGCTGAATTTCAGATTCTTTTCATTTTTTATTACTGTTCATATTTTTTAGCACAAGGCAAGTGTTTTTTGCCTTGAAGAATTTCATTATTTAATAATCAGCTTCCCTCAAAACCTGGAAAGAATTCAAGAACTTTAATAGTATACCACATTCTAAAAATCTTCCTTGCAAGCATAGGTGTTGTATGTCTCCTGCTCAGGACCACCCCTTTTTATTATTGTAATTTAAATAACTTTTTTGTTTTAGAATAGCATTAGGTTTACAGAAAAGTTCCAAAGATACTACAGAAAGTTCCTGGATGTCCCTCTTCGGTTTCTTTGATTATTAGCATCTCCATTACTGGGTACATTGTTGTTACAACTAGCAACCAATATCAGCACTTTACTATTAACTGAATCCATATGTTATTCAGATTTCAACAGTTTTTCCTTCATGTCCTTTCTCTGTTCCAGGATCCTACCCATGATACGAGATTACATCTCGTCTTTGTGCCTCTTGTTTTGTTTGAGACAGAGTCTTGCTCTGTTGCCCAGGCTGGAGTGCAATGGTGCAATCATGGCTCACTGAAGCCTCCAATTCCTGGCCTCAAGCAATTCTCCACCCTTGGCTTCCCAAGTGGCTGGGACTACAGGCATGCACCATCATGCCAGGCCCCTCCAGCTTCTTGAGGCTTTTTTGGTCTGTGACCATTTTTTAGACTTCCCTTGGTTTTGATGACCATCATAGTCTTGAGGAGTCCTGGTAAGGCATTTTGTGGAATGTCCCTCCTTCTGGGTTTGTCTGACATATTTCTGATGGTTGGACTGGGGGTTTGGGAAAAGACCACAGAAGTGAAGTATCACACCCTCACAGCGTATGAAAGGCACATAATCGGCATGACTTCTTGCCAGGGAGTGGTAAGTTTTATCAGCTTCGAAGCTACTTTCCCCCTTTCCACATTCTGCTCTGTGGAAGTGCGTTAAGTGCTGCCCCCACTCAAGGGGTGGGGAGTTAAGGCTATGCCTCTTTGAAGAGTTGCCCCCTTTTTTATTTTTGCAAAGTGACAAATGATTGCAATGGCCCGAGCCTATCCATAGATGCGTAGATACTCCTCTGTATGTTTGTGCAAACACATCCTCAATTAAAGACAAAAGTCAATTTGTCCTCTGCTCCCCCTTACATCCTTCCTCCTCAGATAAAGCATTGTCTCCTCTTCTCAGAAACCACGTCTCTGACCTCATGACAATAGGCTTTTTCTACAAGAAAGCAGGCCCATGTTAGGCAGCCTCTTGGCGGGTCGAAAGGGCCAAATATGTACTTAGATGTGGATTTCAGAGAGCGGTTAGGTATGTAGATGTGTTTGTTTGAACCAAGCCACATGCTCTGGCATGAAAAGCCGAAGATGTCACATTACAGACCTGGCACAGTGTGCAGAGGAGTGAAGGCACCCTGCTTTGGTCGCCTTTGTACCCTGAGCAGATCTGTTTTCAATTGTGCGGGACATGGAGAGCATTTCTTGGCACTTCCCCCACCCCCAGGCTCTTCAGGGGACTAATGAAATAAGTGTGCAGAAAGTTCTGCATGCTCTTTGGAAGAAAGAAAAAGCCTAATGCTGAATGATTACTGCTTCTCATGATGCCAACCACCTCTCTCTGAGCCACATCCGCAGAGCCTCACTTTCTACGGATGGGAGGAAACCATGAGCTCTAAGTAAAGGAGTGGATTTTCCTTTAGCACTAGCCAACGTGAGTGTGAAAGGCTGCAGGAAAACCACAACACCGCCCTCACCGACTCAGCAGCCCCAGGAGTGCATTTCCCCTTCCCTGCACACCCTGGAGTCGCTGGTTCCCTAACCACCGCCAGCTTGCATAGGCTGTGGCTCTTTTTTTTTTTTTTTTCATTTCCTTCATTTCACTGAAGGGAGTTGTGGCATATGAATATTTGGGGTGTCCTTTTGCTCTTTGGCCTGGTTTATTACTATTCCACACACCTGCAGTTTATACCAAGAGGAATAAGCACAATAGTTCTCAAGTTATTCTTGGAATTACACACAACATTTAGATGGTTTTGAATGTCCTGGTCATGGTGGACCCACTTAGTTTGAATTAAATGATCAGTGACTACAAGAGCACCGCTGGTTCGTGGTGAAAATTATAAACTACAAACAGATTAAAAGGAGCTGGAATCCAATCTCCAGTTCATTCACTCATTCGCTCATTCACGTAAGATAAGCTGAGTTTGCCTACTTGTGCAGCAAATTTGAGGGCCCTGGGGACAAAGAAGGGAGGGGCAGGCAGCCCTGTAGAGCTTATTTTAAAGGAGACCAAGCAGAGGACAGTGCGTGGGGCACAGTGCATGCAAATGGTTAACACTCAGGCTCCACACACTGCTTCCAGAAACACACCCAGGAAAAGGTGAGGCCCACTGCTGAGTTCACAGTTGGCCCACTTACAGAAAGACTCGGGGTTACTTTTATAAAGAAAGCAAAGAGGCTATATCCCTTCCAAACAAATCCCAGATGGACTGAGACCCTTTTCTGTTAAATAAACATGTCCAGGACTTAGGAAGTGCAAAGGGAAGCACTTACAGGGAGATCTGAAGCTGCCGAGAGTGAGGGGGAGCAGTGAGCTGAGGACCACATCACCCTGAACTATCTGACACTGGCTTGTGTGCTGGACTCTTTTGGGAAAATCACTGTGCCACTAGAATTTGGAACTCACTTTGGACACTAGAATTGCAGATGCAATAGGATCTGTTTTAGCTCTCTAAGATGGTCACCTGTAAGACATGAGATTTGTTTGTAATTGTATTAAAAGTATATATCAAGCTACTGCCATGACATTTGCTTTTTATTTCAGTGGTTGGGGTACCCATTTATATTAGAATAAGCAAATAAACACTATACAATGCAAAGGAAAGTGTGTATATGTGCGAGTCGTGTGATCACGTTTGGGTGTATGTATGATTTTGGGAATAGTAGAGTTTCCAGGTTTAGCAAATAAAAGGATGTTCAGTTAAATTTGAATTTCCAATAAACAACAAATAGTTTTTTAGTATAAGTAATGTCCCAAATTTTGCATGGGACATATCCACACTCAAAAAGTATTCATCATTTAACTGAAATTCAATTTAACTGAGCATCTCATACCTGGATTTTACCTGGCAATCCTCATCAGTGTAAGTGTGTGGAGTTGTGTCAGCATTGTGTGAGTGTGTGCATGCACATGGCAGAGCCGGGGGAGGGAGGGGGGCATATGTGAGGAATGTGGGTGAAGGTGCCACCACCAACCTGAAGGATGTCGCCTGACCTCATTCTTCATCCTATCCTCCAGAAAGAAACAAGACCAATCACAAATCATACATTGTAAGTTGTGATAATTTCCAAAGGTTTACACATATTAAATGCATAAGCTTCAAAAACTTTAATGACTTTGTTAAAAAGCATCAGCATCAAAGGAAACATCTGGTCTAGTGAATTTTCAACTCAGGGATTGATTGACTCTGAAAGACTTTTCTCCTAGGCTCAGAGTCCCTGAAACATCACTTCCTCTCTTACTACATATATGAATAACTATTTTTAAATAACAACTTTCACTTCACCAATTTAACACCTGGGGCTGGGCACAGTGGCTCATACCTAGAATTCTGGCATTTTGGGAGGTTAAGGCAGGAGGATTGCTTACAGCTAGGAGATCAACCGGGCAACATAGTGAGGCAAAGTCTCTACAAAAAAATAGGCTGTGGTGGAAGGATCACTTAAGCTCAAGAGACCAAGCCTACAGTGAACCGTGATCACACCAGTGTACTCCAGCTTGGGACATAGAGAAAGACCCTGTCTCAAAAAAACATAATAATTCAATACCTGAGAAAATTATTTTAAAAAAATCTGAAATGCAGTGACTGCATTATGTAAGGAAAAATACTTATGAAATAGAAAACAATTGCAAATACCTAAGTGTCCTAAGAAAGGATGCCGAATTCATTATGGTCCATTCACACAGTGAAATAGTCTGCCGCCAGTAAAGCAATGTTCATGAGAGTTCTGTTCTGTGCAGACTAAAGGCAAACTGAAAACGACAGGCAAAAATGCACTCACAAAATGATATGTCTGTGCATATGAAGTGTATGAAAATGGAGGAAGAGAAAGAAAAAAACATATATTGTTACTAAGATAGAAAAACAAATGACATGCAGTAAAATTTTGGTGCAATTTTTTTGTGAGTTTAAAAGAGTTTTTTGGTCTTTTATGCTTTTATAATAAATATGTATTACTTTCAAAATTGGAGATAAAATTTTGGAAGCAAAATAAGCCTACAGAAAAATGTGATTTCCATGGTTGTGATATGTGTAGCAGGCCGCTGAGACCCGGATCCCCGAGACCACGTTCAGCTGTGGCTTCATGAGAAGCCTTGGGAGCTCTTATAGAGAGAGAAGCCAAGACTGGCTGTCACAGCTCTGACCCTGAGAAAAATGCTTCATGGACTTCTATGTAGGCAAGTCAGATGCCCTGGGGTCTACCTGCCAGCACCAAGACAGTGCCTAGCGGCAAAGGCATAGTCAGTGTTTAGGCCATGGACTTGAAAGACAAATGTCCTGCTTTTGGCCAGTAATGGCTAAGTGGTGGCTGTCACGCTTGCATGTGGGATAGCATTGGCTTATGGAACTTCAGTCAAACATACAAGTCCACATGCCCTGGGAGAAGGACCTAGAAATCAGACCAGCCCCTCAGAACTATTGAGGTGAAGGGTTTATTTCCATTGGCTCTCTCACCCGTTGCCTTCATGCTCTTGTGTATAGGACTCTAGCTTGTTGGCTTCTGTGTCTCCCATTTCTTTGTTTTCTTCCTGCCTTAATGCAGAAGTGCACTTGAAGATGGGTGTGTTTGCCCCAAGATAGTCCATGAGATCTCCAAGCCAGGGGATAGTCAACGGAAGAGCAGAGGCCTGGGGCTGTGTGGGTGTCTGGGCCCAAGAGAGGGTTTATGCAGAGCAGTAAAAACCACTGACCCTTCAGAATTGGTGAGCTCAAAAGTGACTATCTTAAAAACCAAAAGGAGAATATTGTATTAAACTCTGCCATAGGGCATGGCTCCATGTACACAGATCTGGGTACACTCCTTGCGGAAGTCACTTTCTATCTTGTCAACATTCATTCTTCCCTCCCCTATTTGAGAGGGCTTTGGGGGTGGGGCCTGACTGGTCTCAGCCCTTGAGGACACCCATCCCACCCCACTCTGCTTCTCCCATGGTGGTTCCCTCTATAAGTCCTGGTTCAAGAACGGACACATAACCCAGTTTGGTCAAAGAGATGTGAGATCATGGCCCCTGGAAAAGAGACTCTCCTCTTTGGATGGTGAGGTATGTGAGTGTGAAGGTCAGAACTGCTGCAGCCATGCAGGGAAGGAAGCCAGCGGGCCCTGGGATGAAGCTGGCAGGACAGATGATGTCTTAGATCCAGTTGTTAAACCAACGTGGAAGGGCCTTCTGATCTCTGGGTTTTCTAGGTATTTCTTATTGTTTCTAAAAACAATGTCTCTTTTATTGTTCAAACTAGTTTGCATGTGGTTTTCAGTCATTTACACAGAAAACCTCTTAATTGGTTTCCTCGGGGGTTATATTTTCCATAAGCATCAGTGAGAATAATGGAGAATAATGAAAGTGTTGGATAAATACATGGCACAAGTATACATATGTAACAAACCTGCACATTATGCACATATACCCTAGAACTTAAAGTATAATTTAAAAAAAAAAACTGGAAAAAAAAAAAAAAAAACCCGGTTTTCTTGATAATTTGAAATAAAAAAAAAAAAAGAATTGGAAAATTGCTGGAAAATCCAGGGTCTCTAGTTATCAGAGAAACATCAAGAAAATACTGACAAATAGAGCTCGGGAAGGCCATAAAGGGAAGGTTCTCATACTTACATGCCTGATTAACAAAAGTATCACAAAAGACTGCAAAAAAACACAACCTTCCCCAAAGGCCATTGCAATCTTACCCCAAAAATACTTCAGCACAGACATCTGACCAGCAACTGCCTGTCCATCCTCGGACTGGTGTCACCCTTGTTAGTGATCTTTGTAGCCAAGGATGATTATTTCAAAACGATCATGTAATCTTCATTGTTTTTTCCCCTTAAAAAGTCTTTGTCTTCCTTTACGTCCCTGATTAGGTACATGGTTTACTATGCACGCATATCCCCATTGCAATGCTTTATTCTCAAATAACTTTTTATTTAGTGAGCCTCTCTCTGCTTATTATTTAGGTCAGCACTACAAATAAATCATTTTCCCCAAATGACGTATCTCAGTGGCTAAGTTCAAATCACAACTTGCAAAAAGGTGTGATATGAGGTGACTGAGTTTGGAAGCTGAAGACAGCCCTAGAAGAAACTATGTATTTGGTTGCTCCACCAAATGAAGCCACCTCACACTCTTCCTCCTTGCCTTCCCGCTTCATTTATCTCCATCTTGGAAGCCAAAAATGTGGCTTCCAGAGTCAGACTGTCCTGGACAGATCTTGACTTCTCCACTTACCAGCCAAAGACTTGGGAGAATTCCAGAGAAGGTCCCTTTCTGCCCTGCTGACTCCACGTAGGACTCATGCCTGTCCTTCAGCCATCCTTATGGGAGGGAGTGGCACAGACCCATTGACAAGGACAAAATGACTCAATCACTGTGGCAAATGAAGTGGATCTGTTACCCAATTGGCTCAGACCAACCTTTTAAAAACAGAGGGTCTGGTAAGCACCACACTCTTGAGGGTTGGCCATTGTCATTTCTGCTTCTTACCTACCTAGGCAGGCTGTTTTATTCATGTCCTGTCTCATATTGAATTATTGTTATTTCCCATCGTGATGAATATTCAAATGAATATTGATAATGAGGGTGTGGCCTCCCCATTTGACATTTTTTTGGTAGTAGGAGCTGGAACCTTGGTCTGAGGAGTGGAGAGGGTCTCATTTTATTCTTTGAAAGGAGAACAAAGAAAATGGAGACCAAGTGATCAGAACCTGCCCTCCCAAATATTTTCTCCAGCTCTGTGGATTGTCTCCTCATTTTGTTGATTATTTCCTTTGCTGTGCAGAAGCTTTTTAACTTGATGTGATCCTATTCAACCATTTTTTTGCTTTGGTTGCCTGTGCTTGTGGGGTATTAAGAAATTTTTGCCCTGACCAATATTCTGGAAACTTTCTCCAATGTTTTTTGTAGTAGTTTCATAGTTTGAGGTCTTAGATTTAAGTCTTTAATTCACTTTGATTAGATTTTTGTATATGGCAAGAGGTACGCATCTAGTTTCATTCTTTTGCATATGTATATCCAGTTTTCCCAGCACCATTTATTGAAGAGGCTGTCCTTTCCCCAGTGTATACTCTTGGCATCTTTGTCAAAAATTAGTTCACTCATTTTTGTAGGTGTGTAGGTTTGCTTCTGGGTTCTTTATTTTGTTCCATTGGTCTACATATCTGTTTGTATGCCAGTATGTTTGGGCTACTATAGTTCTGTAGTATAATTTTAAGTCAGGAAATGTGATTCCCCCAGTTTTGTTCTTTTTGCTCAGCACAGCTTTGGCTATTCTGGGTCTTGTGTGATTCCATAAAAATTTTAGGATTTTTTTTTTCTATTTCTGTAAAGAATATCATTGGTATTTTCATAGAAATTGCACTGAATCTATAGATTGCTTTGGGTAATATGGACATTGATTCTTCCAATTCATGAACATGGAATATCTTTCCATTTTTTGGTGTCCTCTTCCATTTCTTTCATCAGTGTCTTATAGTTTTCATTGTAGAAATCTTTCACTTTTTTGGTTAACTCCTAGGTGTTTAATTTTATTTGTGTCTGTTGTAAATGGATTACTTTTTTAAAATTTCTTTTCAGATTTTCATTGCTGGCATATAGAAATGCTGTTGATTTTGTGTGTTGATTTTGTTTCCTGCAACTGTACTGAATTTGTTTATCAGTTCTAATACATTTTTGGTGGCATCTTAGTTTTTCCAAATAGAAGTTTGGAATATGTTTCATATTCAAACAAGGGGAATTTGACTTCTTCCTTTCCAATTGGCATGCCCTTTATTTCTTTCTCTTTTCTGATTACTCTAGCTAGGACTTCCAGTACTATGTTAAATAACAGTGGTAAAAGTGGGCATCCTTGTCATGTTCTACATTGAAGAGGAAAAGCTTTCAGTTTTTCCCTATTCAGTATAATACTGGCTGTGAGTCTGTCACACATGGCCTTTATTGTGTTAAGGTATTTTCCTTCTATACCCAGGTTTTTTGATGGTTTTTATCATGAAGAGATGTTGAAATGCTTTTTTAACATCAATTGAAATGGTCATATGGATTTTGTCCTTCATTCTATTTACGTGATGTATCACAATGATTGACTTTCATTGAACCATCCTTGCATCCCTGGGATAAATCACTTGGTCATTATAAATGATCTTTTTCATGTATGGTTGGATTTAGCATGCTAGTGTTTTGTTGAGAATTTTTGCATCAATATTTGTCAGAAATATTGACTTGCAGTTTTCTTTTTCTTTTTTTCTGTGTGTGTGTGTGTGTGTGTGTGTGTGTGTGTGTGTTTTAAAGTGTTTTGGTCTGGTCTTGGTATCAGGGTAATACTGGCCTTGTAGAATGCATTTAGAAGTATTCCTTCCTCCTCTATTTTATGGAACAGCTTGTGTAGAATTGGTATTAGGTTTTTTGTTTGTTTGTTTGTTTGTTTTTAATGTTTGAAAGAATTTAGCAGTGAAGCAGTGAAGCATCAGGTCCCAGGTTTTTCTTTACTGGATGACTTAATTATAGCACTGATCTCACTACTTGTTGTTAGTCTTTTCAGGTTTTGGATTTGTTCATGGTTTGACCTTGGTAGGTTGTATGTGTCTAGAAATTTATAGTTTTCTTCTAGATTTTCCAATTTATTGACAAATAGTTGTTCATCGTAGCCATCAATGATTCTTTAAAGTTTTGCAATATCAGTTGTAATGTCTCCTTTTTCATCTCTAATTATATTTATTTGCGTCTTCTCTCTTTGTTTTCTTAGTCTGGCTAAAATTTGTCAATTTTGTTTATCTTTATAAAACTAACTTTTTGTTTCATTGATCTTTTGTATTGTTCTCTTCATTTCAAATTCATTTATTTCTGTTCTGATCCTTATTATTTCTTTTCTTCTCTTAATTTTGGATTTGGTTTGCTTTTCTAGTTCATTAAAATGCATCATCAGGTTATTTATTTGAAGTTATTCTTCTTTTTAGATGTAGGCACTTATAGGTATAAATTTCCCTCTTAGTAATGCTTTCACTGTGTACCATAGGTTTTGGTATGTTTTGTTTCCATTATCATTTGTGTCAAGAAAATTTTAAATTTCTGTAATTTCTTCATTAACATATTAATCATTCAGGAGCACATTATTTAATTTCCATGTGTTTATATAGTGTCCCAAATTCCTCTTGCTATTGATTTGTACTTTTATTCCATTGTGATCAGAGAAGATGCTCAATATTATTTCAATTTTTTTGAATGTTTTAAGGTTTGCTTTGTGACCTACTGTATGGTATCCTTGACAATGATCCATGTGCTGAGGAGAAGAATGTGCATTCTGCAGCTGTTAAGTGAAATGTTCTGTAAATATCTATTAGGTTCATTTATGCTATAGTGCAGATTAAGATCAATGTTTCCATGTGGATTTCTGTCTGGGAGATCTGTCCAGTGCTGGAAGTGGGGTGTTGAAGTCTCCAGCTATTATTGTACTGGAGTCTATCTCTCTCTTTAGCTCTAACAATAATATTACTGGGTGCTCTGGTATTGGGCGCACATGTAGTTACAATTGTTACATACTCTTGCTGAATCGACCCCTTTATCATTACATAATAGCCTTCTTTGTATCTCCTTACAGTTTTTGTCTTCAAACCTATGTTTACTGATGTAAGTATAGCTACTCCTGCTCTTTTTTCGTTTCCATTGGCATGATAAATCGTTTTCTGTCCCTTTATTTTCAGTCTATGCATATCTTTATAAGTGAAGTGTATTTTTTGCTGGAAATGGAACATTAGATCTTGTTTTTGCATCTATTCAGCCATTCTATGTCTTTTGATTGGAGCGCTTAGTCCATTTATATTCAACGTTATTGTTGATAAGTAGAGACTTATTCCTCTCATTTTGTTATTTATTTCTGGTTGTTTTGTGGTCTTCTCTTCCTTCTTTCTTTCCTTCCTGTCTTCCTTTTAGTGAAGGTAATTTTCTCTGGAGATATACTTTAATTTCTTGCTTTTTATTTTTTGTTTTTCCTTGGTATGTTTTTTGATTTAAGACTACCATGATGTTGGCAAATACTATCATATGACCCATTATGTTAAACTGATGATCTTTTAACACTGATTGCATGTGCAAATAAACACATCCACAAAAAGAAAACTCATAAAATCTTTACACTTTAATTTTACATCTCTACTTTTTAACATTTTGTTTCTCTTTATGTTTTATTGCATTATCTATGTCTTGAAAAGTTGTAGTTATTATTTTTGATTGGTTCATTTAACCTTTCTATTTGAGTAGTTTACACATCACAATGAAAGTGTTGTATTATTATGTGTTTTTCTGTGTGCTTAATATTACCAATGAGTTTTGTGCCTTTAGATTATTTCTTCTTGTTCATCAACATCCTTTTCTTTCAGATTGAAGAACTCTCTTTGCACTTCTTGTAGAATAGGTCTGGTGTTGATGAAATCCCTCAGTTTTTGTTTGTCTGGGAAGGTTTTGTTTTCCTTCACTCTTGAAGAATATTTTTGCTAGATATTTTTTTCTAGGGTAAAAGTTTTGTGGGTGTGTTTTTTTTCCATCAGTACTTTAAATATGTCCTGCCACTCTCTCCATGTCTGTACAGTTTCCACAATAAAGTCTGCTGCCAGATGTATTGGCACTCCATTGTATGTTGTTTCTTTTATCTTGCTTGTTTCAGAATCCTTTCTTTCTCCTTGACCTTTGGGAGTTTGATTATTAAATGCTTTGAGATAGTCTTTCTTGGCTTAAATCTGTTTGGTGTTTTATAACCTTCTTGTACCTGAAGGTTGATAACTTTCTCTAGGTTTGGGAAGTTCTCTGATATTATCCCTTGGAATAAACTTTTTATACCTATCTCTTTCTTTACCTCCTCTAAGCCAATAACTCTTAAATTTGTCCTATTCAGGTTGTTTTCTGGATCTTGAAGGCATGTTTCTTTGCTTTTATTCTTTTTTCTGTTGTCTCCTCTGACTGTGTATTTTCAAATAGCCTGTCTTCAAGTTCTCTAATTCTTTCTTCTGCTTGATCAATTCTGCTATTAAAAGACTCTGATGTATTCTTCAGCATGCCAATTGTATTCTTCAGCATGCCAATTGCATTTTCCAACTCTAGAATTTCTGCTTAATTCTTTTAAACTATTTCAATCTCTTTGTTAAATATATCTGATAAAATTCTGAATTCCTTCTCTGTGTTATCTTGAATTTCTTTGAGTTTCCTCAAAACTGCTATTTTAAATTCTCTGTCTGAAAGGGTTTCTCTAGAATGGGTCCCTAGTGCCTTATTTAGTTCATTTGGCGAGATCATATTTTTTTTGGATGGTGTTGATGCCTTATAGATGTTCACTGGTGTCTGGGCATTGAAGAATTAGGTAGTTATCGTAGGTTTCACAGTCTGGGCTTGTTTGTGTCTGTCCTTCTTGGGAAGGCTTTCCAGGTATTTGAAAGGACTTGAGCCCCAAACCCAATAACACTGCAATTTTTTTTTTTTTTTTTTTTTT